>NC_084558.2:35240827-35373327 GCF_033978685.3 Nerophis lumbriciformis | reverse complement strand
TAATGTTATGGTGAATAAAATGAAAAGGAGAGTGTTTATGATAAACATGCAAATAAGGTAAATATAAGAGCATAGGAGGACAGAACATTGGGTAAAAATATAGTCGACTTTACATTGTGAGGCGGTTGTAGTTGGCTTTAACTAGTCATGGTTCAAACAATGCTTAAGTGTCAATGTCTTATGAAACACAAAAATGTATACTGTCTCTCAAAGCCCAGATTGCGAGTGTCACTTAAAAAACCAAAAACCAAAAACCAACGTGTGACTGAAAGAGCTGCTGTGTCATTTGACTGTAAAGCGCCATCAGGAAGCGCTTCTTTCAGCTCACAATTGACAACTCCCACTGAGAGACATCGGAGGAGCGGGCATGCCGTGTTTGAAATCAGTTTTCGTTGCCATCCTCGACCTAAATGCAACCTAGAAAAAGGAGAAATTCCGAATTCTGGAATAATTTTAGTCTCGTAGCGCCAATTAAGGTTGTATTTAGTATTTCGCTCCTTGACCAGAATAGTGATTTTATTATTCCTTTTTGTGTAGCTATTCGTTTAAAAAAAATAAAAAACATTATATGTGCTATTATTTTCATTTGTAGGTGGCGGATGATCATTAATATACACCAACAAAGTATCAGTGCAGTGTCAATACAGCTGGTGGGTGCGCTATACACTCACTGAGGCCTCATTTACCGGCCCGGGCGCATGCCAATGCACATTCTTCAGTAAGCCGCGGAGCGCACCTCGGGACACGCCCACGGCCGCTCATCTCTGCATGCGTCACTCCGGCCGGCAGCAGCAGCTGCTTTTCATCGGCAATCAGCACACCTGGAGCTGATGATCAGACCTGCCCTTAAAAGCCTGCTCAACCTGCTATCAGAACGTAACCATCCGTTCCCGTACTGTAAGCCGTATACATGCTTGATGCAATCCTGCTCTCTCTCTGTGTTTTCCCCTCCGTGATTCATTGTGCGTTTTCCCGTGTCTTCCTTGTCGTCCTCCCAGCAGTCTGCCTTTGTTCCCGCGTCGACGAGCTGTGCATCTCGTCATATCTTGCTCCTCTGCTTCCCGGACTGCCTCTTGGATCTCGACCTCCAGCTTGGACAAGGACCTCCTATGCCCCGCTTAGCCCCCGACTTCCTGCTTGCCTCACAGACATTCAAGCCCGCCTTCTCCCCCTGATCGCCCGCCTCTGGTCCAACACTCCCGGTAACATACTCATTAATGCCTACACATCTCACAGTCTAACACCATACACATGTTTGGATTTTGTCACACTCCATTTCCTTATATTGTTTATATTAGTATATATATTGTGGTCATTACATATACATAATAAAACAGAGCTTTTACGCCCCCTTGTGGCGCCTTCTCCCCCTGATCGCCTGCCTCTCGCCCAACACTCCCGGTAACATACTCATTAATTCCTACACATCTCACAGTCTAACACCATACACATGTTTGGATTTTGTCACACTCCATTTCCTTATATTGTTTATATTAGTATATATATTGTGGTCATTACATATACATAATAAAACAGAGCTTTTACGCCCCCTTGTGGCGCCTTCTCCCCCTGATCGCCTGCCTCTCGCCCAACACTCCCGGTAACATACTCATTAATTCCTACACATCTCACATAGTCTCACACCATACACACTTTTGGACTTTGTCACATTCCATTTCCTTATATTATTGTTTATTATTAGTATATATATTGTGGTCATTATATATACATAATAAAACGGAGCGTTTATGCCCCCTTGTGGTCTGTGCCGTCTACACTCCCCCTGTAAACATAACAACTAGCTAGCTAACTGTGCATTCGTAGTTGCTGCTCAGCTACTTGTAAAGGACCACAATGTATCCCACTGGACATCCTGCAACTATTGCTGATATGTTACAAATTCAGCATAAATACAAAGCATGCAGCTTCCCACTTTAGTTATCAAAATGTAATAAATGAGTTAAAACCAAAGAAAAGTTTTTGTGTTGGTATCTCAAGTACAGGACTCTTATATACATTATATGCACCTCTATTTAACTGCAGTGTCTCATATAGTGACTCCGCTAAAAATGATGCAAGTTCAAAAAATAACTTTGCAGTTCAGAAGAACGAAACAATGTACAGAAAACACTGTTCCCCTTGCTATATGTTGTTATATATTTGCATGCAACACGCTTAGCCCACTATTACAACAGTGAACGCAGTCCGACAGTGCAGCATTATTCAATGCATCTTGTTGTTGACGATTGTGTCACACAATCGAGAGTTGTTTACTCAACTTCTTCATTCATCTCATTGTTGCTCGCGGCCATCGTTGTTTTTGTTTTTTTTAAGAGGAGCAGAGGAAGCAGCGTGTTTGAAGCGTGTGCGTGACTGTGGCCTGACATTAAACACCTAAGTGACAAGCACTGTGTGTGTGTGTGTGCGCGTGTGTGTGTGTGCGTGTGTGTGTGTGTGTAAAGTAGAGAGAAGGAACAGCAATGCAGGCTCAAAGGCTCCAAGGTTGTCATATCTTATTAGTCTGATTAGGACTCAAAAAAACGGTAATAGATCCTTGATTCTTCTCCTAGCTTCACCTCCCTGCCTCTCTTTCACCCCGGCAACAGCAGCGCCTTTGCCTTTCATCTCTCTTGTTTGGACTTTATAACTTTTATCACATACGGAAAACTTTTTGTGCAGACACGGAGCAGACCATTCATTAGGTGCAATCTCGTGAGGTCTAAGCCAAGAGCTTTAGCTAGCTTTGGCTGATACATAGTGTATATTTTTTGTGAATAATGTTTAAATCTTGATTTGGAAATCAGTAAGAGGTGCATATCAATGAAAGTGTACAATATGCCTGACTTTAATATACACTATATTGCCAAAAGTATTTGGCCACCTGCCTTGACTCACATATGAACTTGAAGTGCCATCCCATTCCTAACCCATCAATCGGTCCACCTTTTGCAGCTATTTCAGCTTCAACTCTTCTGGGAAGGCTGTCCACAAAGTTGCGGAGTGTGTTTATAGGAATTTTCCACCATTCTTCCAAAAGCGCATTAGTGAGGTCACACTGATGTTGGTCGAGAAGGCCTGGCTCTCAGTCTCCGTTCTAATTCATCTCAAAGGTGTTCTATCGGGTTCAGGTCAGGACTCTATGCAAGCCAGTCAAGTTCATCCACACCAGACTCCGTCATCCATGTCTTATGGACCTTGCTTTGTGCACTGTTGCACAGTCATGTTAGAAGAGGAAGGGGCCCGCTCCAAAGTGTTCCCACAAGGTTGGGAGCATTGATTTGTCCAAAATGTTTTGGTATCCATTCAAAGTTCCTTTCACTGGAACTAAGGGGCCAAGCCCAACGCCTGAAAAACAACCCCACACCATAATTCCTCCTCCACCAAATTTCACACTCGGCACAATGCAGTCCGTAATGTAGCGTTCTCCTGGCAACCTACAAACCCAGGCTGGTCCATCAGATTGCCAGATGGAAAAGCGTGATTCATCACTCCAGAGAACGAGTTTCCACTGTTCTAGAGTCCAGGGACGACGTGCTTTACACCACTGCATCCAACGCTTTGCATTGGACTTGGTGATGTATGGCTTAGATGCAGCTGCTCGGCCATGGAAACCCATTCCATGAAGCTCTCTGCGTATTGTACGTAGGCTAATTGGAAGATCACATGAAGTTTGGAGCTCTGTAGCAACTGACTGTGCAGAAAGTCTTTGCACTATGCGCTTCAGCATTCGCTGACCCCTCTCTGTCAGTTTACGTGGCCTACCACTTGGTGGCTGAGTTGCTGTTGTTCCCAAACTCTTCTATTTGCTTATAATAAAGCCAACAGTTGACTTTGGAATATTTAGGAGCGAGGAAATTTCACGACTGGATTTGTTGCACAGGTGGCATCCTATGACAGTTCCACGCTGGAAATCACTGAGCTCCTGAGAGCGGCCCATTCTTTCACAGATGTTTGTAGAAACAGTCTCCATGCCTAAGTGCTTGATTTTATACACCTGTAGCCGGGCCAAGTGATTAGGACACCTGATTCTGATCATTTGGATGGGTGGCCAAATACTTTTGGCAATGTAGTATAGGTTTGCGCTCTTCAAAGTGCCATTTTCAGTTTAACAAGGAATTAAATATCGTAGTTGCAGTTTGTCTTGTATAGAGGTTAATCTGTGTCTTTATTACGAAAGCTTTTTTTACACTGAATTTATCTAGCTGATTTTTTTGCGTTTGAATTTAGTGAACTGAATTTTTTTCAGTGAAAAATGTGGTCGCAAAATACGCGTTTAAAAATGCACGTTTTAAAATTTAGACTTGAAAAATTCAGTGCAGAAAAATGTGCTGCTTCAAAACGCAAGATCCATTTCCGGTAGATTAAGACTGAATCAATCGATCCTGTCTCAGAACCAGCCAATGTGGTGTCAAGTTTAACGTCACACGACACAGGCTTTACAAAGCAACAAAAAGGGCTACCTCGGCATAATACAACATAATAAACATTTCAATTCAGCCAGCCGGATGTTTCCAAATTATAGAAATTATTCTAATGGTTAGAATTTTAATTTTTGAGTGACATGCGGGTTACTACATGCTGCTCCTTGTAAACCAGACATGAAGCAGAGTGGGCGGGGTTAGTTTACAGAGCAGCAAGCCTGAAACCACAGTATCAAACGGAGGCAGAGTTATATAACCAAGTTCTTCAGAAAAGTGATATTATATCGAATATGAGGATGTTTTTTCAACCTTTGCGTTCATGTTTTGCCGTGTTTGTTGCATCTTTGTTGTTCTTGCTCGATTATAAAAGATGTTGTCGAGAAGGTGGTCTGGGAAGTAGAGGAGCAACATTCATATATTCTCAACATTAGGTGTTTTATTGTTCATAGTTAATATTGTAAATCCCAGAGTCTGTATCTCATGTACATTCTGAGTGTCTTATTCAGTAAAAAACAAAAAGAAACCTTTTTGAAATGTCCTGTTATCACGTTTTAAAGTCATTATTGTGTACGTGTTTGTAACCAGAGTGTGGCCAGCTTTTATCCTTTTTTGAGGAATCTTGGGATTTTTTGTTTTTCACTGACCCACAGCTTATTGTAAAAATGACTGTCATCTTTGATAATAGCGTCTATAGCAGTGGTTCTTAACCTGGGTTCGATGGAACCCTAGGGGTTCGGTGAGTCGGCCTCAGGGGTTCGGCAGAGCCTCCGCCGCAGCGGTCAAGACACACCTGACTCATGAATTGATTAACGTGGACCCCGACTTAATTAAACAAATTGAAAAACTTATTTGGGTGTTACCATTTAGTGGTCAATTGTACGGAATATGTACTGTACTGTGCAATCTACTAATAAAAGTTTCATTCAATTAATCAATTGTGTAAATAAAAACTTCTCCCTATCGGCGTATCTCTACTGTAAAGTTAAAATTTGAATAACAATAATAAAGAAGTCTAAGTCTAAGTATTATGGATAACCCCAAACAATGTTCCTTCTAATTTTCCATCTCATTTGCAGGTGTGTAATTTGTTGTGATGTTCATGCACGGTTCATTTTGTACACTAATAAAAAAAAACATATAACTTTGTCTTGAATTTGAAAAAAAAAAAAATACTGTATATATATATTTTTTTCACTAAAGAAGGGTTCGGTGAATGTGCATATGAAACTGGTGGGGTTCGGTACCTCCAACAAGGTTAAGAACCAATGGTCTATAGCTTATATTACAGTATTGACCTACGTTATAATGGATTGGTTTTAGCAGCTTTAATGTATGAATTTGGCACCTGAATTATGTTTTGCATTTCTATCAAATACAAGAAATTAAGTTTTTTGCCAGTATGGAAGTGAAATGTGTATTAAATTGTATTCAGTATGGTCTAAAAGAGTCTTAAAGTTCACTCGTTGAAATGTGCAGAGACCGTGACTAACAAAATAAGTAATACAATTATGTATGATTTGTGCTGGTTTCGTATTGGGTTGATATCGGCCAATACTTAAGGATGCAATATCAATATCGGAAGGTAAAAAATTGTATTGGGGCACCCCATTTTTGAGACTTTATGAGAGGTTGAACATTAGTTCCCCGCTAATCAAAGAGATACATTCCAAGACCCCCCACAAATGGTGAAACCAACACCACTAATAATGGACGCACCAATACAACCCTATACACGCCTACTTCTGATACTCTAAATATGCTTTTTCAGTTATCAAACACAGTTTAAATTCAGTTTTACATGTTAAGAAACATTTACAGGTACACAGTCATGTACCTAAAACAGGCAGTTACACAGAGCTTTAATGATGTTCTCAAGGCCTTTTCATGCTGGAAAATGTTGAGTAAATTGAAGTGTAAGACAGTGTCCTTTGCTGTCTTTAAAGTTGGAGCACTGTTTCCCCTGCAGATAGCGCCATCAAATAATTAAGTTACCATTAAAAAAAACTAATTATTTACAATCTTATGGCATTCAATCTTTTACAATTGCACTGTTTGGTTTGTCTTTGAAGACGTTTCGCCTCTCATCCAAGTAGGCTTCGTTAGTTCGTGGTCATAGACTCAGATTGGTCAGATCTCGTCTCGCGGCTGGTGCCAAAACCCCAAATCTTTATACTCCAAAAACGAGGAGGGTGGGCCTGGGCAAGGAGGGTTTCACCCTATCGTAATGACAAAAACAACTGTTTTGATGCAAACGAGCAATCCTACTGTCAAAGCCAACGACAGTCGTTGAAGTGTAATTTTCCCTCATTAGCACTGAGGTATTGTGTGGCAGAACGATCGCTGTGGATCGACTAATACCAGACCAAAATAGTCGGAATTCCCCGCGTAAGCATTCTAAAACCCGTGGAGACCTGGCATTCCACGCTATAGCTCCCAGACTCTGGAACAATTTGCACCAGTACCTCCGTGATCTTGACTATGTTGAAACTTTTAAGAAACATTTTCACACTTCTCTTTTTAGTCAATCTTTTAGTTAATGCACCTTTTAATGTTTTGTATCCTTTTTATGATTTTGCCCCTGTTGTTTTAAATTTAATTGTTGTTTTACTTCACCTATGTTTTGTACTGCGCTTTGTGATTTTATCTGTTATAAATAAAATGAACTTACTTACTTCCTATTCAGTTGTAAACAAATGGCGCAAATGGCATTCTGGTCACAATTCTGTGTCTCAATTCTGTGATCAGAATGTTTCTAACTCCTGTTATTTGTTGGAGGCTAAATTGCAGAGTCTTTTAGGAATGGTTGAAAGGATAGTGTTGTATTCCTCTGTTCAGGGATGGTTTTTCAACCTCGATATAGATGGCTTCCCTGTCCTCCCTGTCCAGAATCTGTACCTTTTTGTTCTCAAAGGAGTGCTGTTTCTCCCTGAGGTGCAGGTAGACAGCTGACTCTTGGCCTGAAGAGTTCGCCCGTCTATGCTGTGCCATGCGTCGGCTTAGTGATTGTTTTGTTTCCCCAATATATGAATCAGTGCATTCATCATTGCACTGGATAGCATACACCAGATTGTTTTTGTGGGTGTGAGGTTTCTGGTATTTAGGATGCAGTAATGCACTAGTCTCTGTCTCAGGTGTTGGTTAAAAATTATTCTGAGTTTCTCAGATAGACCTGATACTTGTTCTTGTTATTTCTGGAACTGGGTGCACTTTTCACAAACGACCAGCTGGGGTTACCACAGGTTTTGAGGGCCTCCCTCAAATGCCTATGCTCTTTCTCTATGGCTTGTGGGCTGGTAGGAACATTATCAGCTCTGTGTTGTAGGGTTCTGATAATGCCCAGTTTGTATTCCAGTGGGTGGTGTGAGTATTGATCAGTATGTGTGGGTTTTCAATAAACCCCGACATGGAGGCACTTGTTTTCACAACACAGTCCAAAAAAGGCAACTTGCTGTCTTTGACATCCTCACGTGTGAACTTGATGTTTTTGTCCACTGAGTTAATGTGCTCCTAGAGGCTTGCACTTCTTGGTTTCTGATTTTCACCCATGTATCATCCACATACTGTATATGTACCAATGACTTGGTGCTGTTCCCTTAAAAGAGCTCAGGGCTCTCGTTTCCATGTACTCCATGTTAGGGTTGTACGGTATACCGTGCCTAGTATAGTACTAATGAATCATATTCGGTACTATACCGTCTCTAAAAAGTACTGGCGACCCACCCCCCATCGTCGTCACGTCGTGTCATTGCTGGTTTTACGAGCAGACGAGCATGTTTGGAAACGCACAATCACGGAGTACTTACAAGCAGACAATGTGTGTCGACAGAAAAGGGAGCATTTTAGCATTTTAGCTTAAAAACTAACGATAAAGGTGAAGCTAAAACACTAAAACGCCCTCAGGAAGAGGTGCTTTAAGACATGGCTAGCTAGCTATTGGCTAATGTCCATCCGCAGTCTGCAGTGTTGTAGCTACTTCTAAATCACTAATCCTTGCCTCCATGGCGACAAATAAAGTAAGTTTCTTGCAAGTATCATCCTTGCAGGACGAGGAATAGCTAAACATGCTTCACTACACACCGTAGCTCACCGGCATCACAAACGACATCGGTGGATCTACACCTAACATCCACTGTAATGATACCAAGTACAGGAGCGTATCTAGTTGATACTACTATGATTACATCGATATTTTTTAGTGTCACATTTTTTAAATTTTTTTTAAATGTAGGTTTAAAAACTCAGGAAATATGTCCCTGGACACATGAGGACTTTGAATATGACCAACGTATGATCCTGTAACGACTTGGTATCGGATTGATACCTAAATTTGTGGTATCACCCAAAACTAATGTAAAGCATCCAAACAACAGAGGAATAAGTGATTATTACATTTTAACAGAAGTGTAGATAGAACATGTTAAAAGAGAAAATATGCAGATATTAACAGTAAATAGATTAATAATTAATTTTTTACCACTTGTCAAAATAATAGAATGGAAAATTACACAATATGTTACTGCATAAGTCAGCAGCTAAATTAAGAGCCTTTGTTTGCTTACTTACTGCTAAAAGAGAAGTTGTCTTGTATGTTCACTATTTTATTTAAGGACAAACGTGCTATAAGAAACATACTGTATGTTTAATGTACCATACGAATAATGCAATTTGTTGTGGTCCCCTTTATTTATAAAAGCATCAAAGTATCGAAATACATGTAAAGGTTTGCTACTATTGGGGATACAGGTAATCTCATGGCACAACCATGCTTTTGTCGGTAAAGTGTGTAGGGTTAAGGCAAACTTCCAGCAAAAGGCGAATCTGTTCTGGGTTTAGTGTGGATCTATCCTGAAAGGTGTGATCACCTAGTAGACGTTGCCTCACAGTCTCTACTGCATCCTGGGTTGGAATGAACAGTTCAGTGGCGATCGATTGAATGCCCTGAGATTACAATGACTTGGATGAATGAGAACATTCATAGACTAATTATTTACAATTTTAAGCAGAGAAAGGGAATCCATAACAAGGGACATGAATTGTTTCCAATTTGCACTTTAACAGTAATTCTTAGTCCAACTCAATAATTCATTAGAAGCATATTGTCTTTGTGCAGGCAGATTTTTTGACACAGCTTGTGCACTGGTCTATTTTTTAACTTAAGTTATCCATCTACTATTAGTAAGTGTGTGGTGCATTAATTTAGGCAGAATGCATCACAGAAGAGTTTAACAATTCAATCAATATCCTGCTCATACAGTACATTCATTACAGCTACAAGCCTTAAGTCTTTTAGTCTTGGTTGCCAGAGCAACCCTGTGCAGCACTTCAACGCCCACAGGCAGAAAACTGTGGGCTTCAAAACAACTGCAAAATGATAATTTCATTCATAAAGAAATGTGACGCAGTGACAAGCTTAACCTTCTGGTTTAAAATAAGCTACAGCAGTGGTCCCCAACCTTTTTGTAACTGCGGACCGGTCAACGCTTGAAAATTTGTCCCACAGACCGAGGGGTGGGGGATTGTATGTATGGTATATTTTTTTATTTTTTTGTTTGTCATAAAAAAATACAATCATGTGTGCTTACAGACTGTATCCCTGCAGACTGTATTGATTTATATTGATATATAATGTAGGAACCAGAAATATTAATAACAGAAAGAAACAACCCTTTTGTGCGAATGAGTGTGAATGAGTTTTTTGGGTTGGTGCACTAATTGTAAGTGTATCTTGTGTTTTTTATGTTGATTTAATTTAAAAATGTATTATTTATTTATTTATTTTTTTTTAATTTCTTGTGCGGCCTGGTACCAATCGATCCACGGCCCGGTGGTTGGGGACCACCGAGCTACATTACCACACAATATTGCATTGACCCAAATATAAAGTGATACGGGTACCGAAAAAAATTGATTCATGTTCAAATCTCGACTCTTGTTTATCACGATTGTAAATCGATCCAAAATTTGCAAGAGTCGATTTGTTTGCTGAATGCAAAAGGCAAAGCGTTTCAAAAT
This sequence comes from Nerophis lumbriciformis, assembly GCF_033978685.3. Classification (NCBI taxonomy): domain Eukaryota; kingdom Metazoa; phylum Chordata; class Actinopteri; order Syngnathiformes; family Syngnathidae; genus Nerophis; species Nerophis lumbriciformis. The sequence continues at coordinate 35,362,894 of NC_084558.2, read as the reverse complement.
CAAAGAGCTTGACATGACATTTTAAGAGTGTAAAATCTGCAAAATGAAAAACAAGTACTTTGGGACCACTTTGAATCAGGTGGAATCGAGAATCTAACCTTTGAGACACTTTTTTCCCCAATTGGTTTCAATTGTCACTGATGTAAGTGACAGGAAGAAAAGCTCTGAACAGATCAGACTATTGTCACAACCTGCTGTTTTGCATGTTAACATCTCTAGACTTTTAAGAGAAGGGGTAACCACCTTTTTTTCTTCTGACATTTACTATTACTAAATAAAAATGGCCACTAGCTTATCAACCCAAACAAAGAAAATGGCTTGTTTTGCCAGACTATTAAAAACATTACCTAGCATTTTGTATTAAAACTGGTTCTATCAAATTTTTTTGTCATTTGTCATGAAACATGTCTAAATTTAACACAATTTTTTAGCAAATATTCTTTGACCCGTTGTTGGGTTACACAATTACAATTGGCAAACTAGTGGTTGGAGACCCTTGATCTACAGCAGGGGTCCCCCAAACTTTATTTGGGGGCCGCATTGGGTTAAAAAAATTTGGCAAAGACAAAAATAATAATTACAAACCCCGTTTCTATATGAGTTGGGAAATTATGTTAGATGTAAATATAAACGGAATACAATGATTTGCAAATCCTTTTCAACCCATATTCAATTGAATGCACTACAAAGACAACATATTTGATGTTCAAACTCATAAACTTAATTTTTTTTTTACAAATAATAATTAACTTAGAATTTCATGGCTGTAACACGTGCCAAAGTAGTTGGGAAAGGCCATGTTCACCACTGTGTTACATCACCTTTTCTTTTAACAACACTCAATAAACGATTGGGAACTGAGGAAACTAATTGTTGAAGCTTTGAAAATGAAATTCTCTCCCATTCTTGTTTTATGTAGAGCTTCAGTCGTTCAACAGTCCGGGGTCTCCGCTGTCGTATTTTACGCTTCATAATGCGCCAGAAAAGTACCCGCACTGTTTTTTTACGAAGCCACGCTGTTGTAACACGTGCTGAATGTGGCTTGGCATTGTCTTGCTGAAATAAGCAGGGGCGTCCATGAAAAAAACGGCGCTTAGATGGCAGCATATGTTGTTCCAAAACCTGTATGTACCTTTCAGCATTAATGGTGCCTTCACAGATGTGTAAGTTAGCCATGCCTTGGGCACTAATGCACCCCCATGCCATTACAGATGCTGGCTTTTGAACTTTGCGTCGATAACAGTCTGGATGCTTCGCTTCCCTTTTGGTCCGGATGACACGATGTCAAATATTTCCAAAAACAATTTGAAATGTGGACTCGTCAGACCACAGAACACTTTTCCACTTTTTGCATCAGTCCATCTTAGATGATCTCGGGCCCAGAGAAGCCGGCGGCGTTTCTGGATGTTGTTGATAAATGGCTTTCGCTTTGCATAGTACAGCTTTACCTTGCACTTACAGATGTAGCGACAAACTGTATTTAGTGACAGTGGTTTTCTGAAGTGTTCCTGAGCCCATGTGGTGATATCCTTTAGAGATTGATGTCGGTTTTTGATACAGTGCCGTCTGAGGGATCGAAGGTCCCGGTCATTCAATGTTGGTTTCCGGCCATGCCGCTTACGTAGAGTGATTTCTCCAGATTCTCTCAACCTTTTGATCATATTATGGACCGTAGATGTTGAAATCCCTAAATTTCTTGCAATTGCACTTTGAGAAACGTTTTTCTTAAACTGTTTGACTATTTGCTCACGCAGTTGTGGACAAAGGGGCGTACCTCGCCCCATCGTTCCTTGTGAAAGACTGAGCATTTTTTGAGAAGCTGTTTTTATACCCAATCATGGCACCCACCTGTTCCCAATTAGCCTGCACACCTGTGGGATGTTCCAAATAAGTGTTTGATGAGCATTCCTCAACTTTATCAGTATTTATTGCCACCTTTCCCAACTTCTTTGTCACGTGTTGCTGGCATCAAATTATAAAGTTAATGATTATTTGCAACAACAAAAAAAGTTTATCAGTTTGTACATCAAATATGTTGTCTTTGTAGCATATTCAACTGAATATGGGTTGAAAATGATTTGCAAATCATTGTATTCCGTTTATATTTACATCTAAGACAATTTCCCAACTCATATGGAAACGGGGTTTATAGAAAAAAACAACATTTTTTTAATTTAAAAAAACAACAACTTTGGACTTTCTATGGGCCTGATTTTGGACGCTGGCGGGCCGGATTTGGCCCACGAGCTGTAGTTTGGAGATCCCTGATCTACAGTATGAGAACCCTTTTTTCCCCCACAATCCTATATATTTTTTAAAAGTTGGATCAAAAATAGGATATAACTTAAAAAAAGTATATGAATGCATTCTCAATAGCCAATTAAGTCCTGACTTCTATTTTTCTGATGGCACCTGAACTCCAACAGACAGCAGAACAGCGACAGACGGTGAATCCTAAGCGTTTCACACACGCCTCAAGTGCAACATCTTTTAAGTCCAATTGTTCCATATTGTCGCTCTCATTTCAACACAACTACCACTCCATATTGTAAAAGAGCCTGTCCTTGATGGTGTACGCTTGCTCCTCTCCAAACTGTGTTGTAAAATTGATTTACTCGTCACTCTCTCCATTGCGCTCGTCTGTGTTTTCCCAGAGTCTTCAGTAAAATGATGTGTGTCAAAGAGTGGCAAGGATGTTGCTATAAACAACAAGATGGCACAGTAACAGAGTCCAGTAAGGCATGACTGCTCCGTTGGCCACACTTTGTTATATGTGTGTACAGTTTGTGGACAAGGTTGAGGATTATTGCCTCAAACTTTGTCATGTTTACAAAGTGGTATCATGGTAATAGGATGAACCGTAAGATGCCAAATACAGTGCTTTGACCCGCATATTGCATCTTTACAAAAGGAGTCAGCACCGTAATGGTATTTGTCAGAGTGGGGGGGGGTCTTACTGGTTCCGTCAGCTCCAGCACGTTGGACTTGTAGGTGATGGGGCTGCAGTCGCGGGTGCTCCCCACGAGCGTGCACGGCAGGAACATGGGCCCCAAGTCGTCGCCGTCCAGCACGTCCACGGTCAGGGTGGTGGTGGCGGTGCGCCGCTCGCTCGGGTAGGGGGCTCGGTCCTGCAAAACGACGCGCAAAATGTCAATCTTTTGCGACGACAAAGAGGAAAAGTGTGGCGATAACCAAAGAACTGGACACCTGATGTATTGTGGTGTAGCAAAATGAAAGACATAGATAGATTGATAGATAGATAGATAGATAGATAGATAGATAGATAGATAGATAGATAGATAGATAGATAGATAGATAGATAGATAGATGGTACTTTATTGATTCCTTCAGGAGAGTTCCCTCAGGAAAATAAAAATTTCAGCAGCAGTGTACAGAATTGAGAACGAATATTTAAAAAGTAAATAATGGGGGTATAAATGGAAATAAAATAGAAAATATAACAAGAATACAAATAAAAAGCAACAATAAGATATAAATATAACAGTAACAATAAGAATATAACAAGAGAAACTAGGCCAGTGGTTCTTAACCTTGTTGGAGGTACCGAACCCCACCAGTTTCATATGCGCATTCACCGAACCCTTCTTTAGTGAAAAATAAAATGTTTTTTTTCAAATTCAAGGCAAAGTTATATGTTTTTGGTAACACTTTAGTATGGGGAACATATTCTAAGTAACAAAGACTTAATTTAGAGTTATTTGGTTATGGTTAGGGTTAGAGGGTTAGGGCCAGGGTTAGAGGGTTAGGGTTATAATAAGGCCATGCCAAATAAGGCATTAATAAGTACTTAATAATGAAGCCTATATGAGCCAATATGTTACTAATTTGCATGTTAATAAGCAACTAATTAATGGTGAATATGTTCCCCATACTAAAGTGTTACCATGTTTTTTTACTGGTGCACAAAATGAACCGTGCATGAACATCACCTTGTTCAAAGAACAAAACCAACACAGTGCATAAACTCACAACAAGTTACACACCTGCAAATCAGTGTGACTTCTGCTGTTGTCGTATCCATAATACGCCGATAGGGAGAAGATTTTATTTACACGATGAGTCGGGTGTGTTTCGACCTCCACCGAACCCCTGAGCCCGACTTACCGAACCCCTAGGGTTCGATCGAACCCAGGTTAAGAACCACTGAACTAGGCAGTATTGACCATGTTATGAAAATGTATTGCACTTAAAATACAAAAAAAAAACGTTTTTATTGTTTTGCATCCCCTGTCATCCTAGTACCCCCCCGCCCCCAGAGAGATCATGTCCTGGAAACTCAGTACAATATAAATACCGTGCATTCGGAAAGTATTCATGCCGCTTCACTTTTTATGTTAGCGCCTTAGTCCAAAATGGAATAAATTAATTTGTGTCCTCAAGATTATACACACACAATACCCCATTATGTGATTTTTTATTTATTTTGCAAATGTATTAAAAAATAAGAAACTAAAACAAAAATCACATGTGCACAAGTTTTCACAGCTTTTGCTCAATACTTTGTTGATCCAGCTTTAGGAAGAGTCCTGGTGGTTCCAAACGTCTTCCATTTACGGATGATGGAGGCCACTGTGCTCATTGGGACCTTCAAGGCAGCAGATATTTTTCTGTACCCTTCCCCAGATGTGTGCATCAAGGCAATCCTGTCCCAGAGGTCTGCAGACAATTGTTTCGACTTCATTCTCTGCCATACACTGTGAAGTGTGGGACCTTTTATATAGACAGGTGTGTGCCCTTCCAAATCATGTCCAACCAAGTGAATTTACCACAGGTGGACTCCAATTAAGCTGTAGGAATCAGTTGAAACAGGATGCCTTGGGACTACGGCTGAAAATTAGCATTTGTGCTAAGCCCGGCGCATTTATACTGTTTATTCAAGTGTTGATTAATGTGCACTGTCTCAATTAAAGAAATGAGAAACGAGAATGAGACTTTTCAGCTTCATGGCAAAGGCTGTTAATACTTATGTACATGTGATTCCTTCATTTTTATTTTCAATACATTTGCAAAAAGAAAGGATTTGTAGAATGTTGACGACAAAAAATAATCTATTCCATTTTGGTAAAAGGCATTAAAGGGGAACATTATCACCAGACCTATGTAAGCGTCAATATATACCTTGATGTTGCAGAAAAAAGACCATATATATATTTTTAACCGATTTCCGAACTCTATATGGGTGAATTTTGGCGAATTAAACTAATTTCTAATATTCGCTCTCGGAGCGATGACATCACAACAGGAAGCAATCCGCCATTTTCTCAAACACCGGGTCAAAACAGCTCTGTTCTTTTCCGTTTTTTCGACTGTTTTCCGTACCTTGGAGACATCATGCCTCGTCGGTGTGTTGTCGAAGGGTGTAACAACACGAACAGGGACGGATTCAAGTTGCACCAGTGGCCCAAAGATGCGAAAGTGGCAAGAAATTGGACGTTTGTTCCGCACACTTTACCGACGAAAGCTATGCTACGACAGAGATGGCAAGAATGTGTGGATATCCTGCGACACTCAAAGCAGATGCATTTCCAACTATAAAGTCAAAGAAATCTCCCGCCAGACCCCCATTGAATCTGACGGAGTGTGTGAGCAATTCAGGGACAAAGGACCTCGCTAGCACGGCAAGCAATGGCGGCAGTTTGTTCCCGCAGACGAGCGAGCTATCGACCCTAGCTTCCCTGGCCTGCTGACATCAACTCCAAAACTGGACAGATCAGCTTTCAGGAAAAGAGCGCGGATGAGGGTATGTCTACAGAATATATTAATTGATAAAAATTGGGCTGTCTGCACTCTCAAAGTGCATGTTGTTGCCAAATGTATTTCATATGCTGTAAACCTAGTTCATAGTTGTTAGTTTCCTTTAATGCCAAACAAACACATACCAATCGTTGGTTAGAAGGCGTTCGCCGAATTCGTCCTCGCTTTCTCTCGTGTCGCTGGCTGTCGTGTCATTTTCGTCGGTTTCGCTTGCATACGGTTCAAACCGATATGGCTCAATAGCTTCAGTTTCTTCTTCAATTTCGTTTTCGCTACCTGCCTCCACACTACAACCATCCGTTTCAATACATTTGTAATCTGTTGAATCGCTTAAGCCGCTGAAATCCGAGTCTGAATCCGAGCTAATGTCGCTATAGCTTGCAGTTCTTTCCGCCATGTTTGTTTGTGTTGGCTTCACTATGTGACGTCACAGGAAAATGGACGGTGGTTAAAATCAGGCACTTTGAAGCTTTTTTTAGGGATATTGCGTGATGGGTAAAATTTTGAAAAAAACTTCGAAAAATATAATAAGCCACTGGGAACTGATTTTTAATGGTTTTAACAATTCTGAAATTGTGATAATGTTCCCCTTTAACATAACAAAATGGGGAGAAGTAAAGCGCTGTGAATACATTCCGGATGCACTGTACAGTGACGGGGTAAACCAGACAAATGTATGTACTAATGTACCAATGTACTAATATGATCCACTTCAAAATGTACCAATATGATCCACTTCAAGAAACTCTTCGAACTTAAAGTGTTTACAAAGTACAAAGAAGAAGAATCATGATAAACATTCTGAATATATTTCATCCATCCATCCATTCATTTTCAAAATAATCTTACTCATCTCACCATATGAAATGTAACTTACTTCACCGAGTATTATTCATTTATTTATTTATTTTTATTGTGATTACTTATGGAGTATATATGAAGTGAACAAAAGTTTTAGCAACAGTTATGTAAAAGAAAAGGGGTAGGATTAAATAAGCTCTGCTTCTTCCTACTCCTTTTCGAACATGTTGAAAAGAGAAACTGGAAATTGTGATGTATCATGTTGTATGCATGCATGTTCGAAATAAACTCAAAACTCAAATCCAGGGGTCTCAAACTCAATTTACCTGGGGACCTGAGTGAGTATTCAATTCAGAATCACATTTCAACCACCTGACTACATTTGTTAACTACCTCAACCAGCACCTATAATGACCCTGAACTCTGGTGCTAATGTCAAATGTAATGTACAAATGGTATATTGTGACACTGTTGAGTTCACCACAAGATGGTCAGCAGAACTTCAGCTTGCTTACAGGAAGTTGCTCTTTGTGTTGCCAAATGTGTCATTTTTGTGTTTTGTATTGTATTTTGTGTTTTTGTCTAGTGGGATTCAAGATTGAAATAATATATTTAACAATCAGGGTCCACAGGCCACAATTACACCAAACTACAAAGTTAAGTAGAGGGCCATAAATGGCCAAAAGGCAGTGAGTATGAGACCCCTGGAATAAACCAAAGAAATCAAACACATAAAATGTATTTAAATATTTCATATTTGCGTAACAGTAAGGAATGCTTCAATTTACTTGGCAGATTTAGTCAAATGATCGTAAATGCAGGGCCTGTTATGCCTATACGCAGATTATGCGCTGTGCCTAGGTCCTTGCGATTTGTTTTGGGAGAAAAGGCACATGTAAAATGGCAATTTAGGAATGATAGTGTGTTTCTTGTGAAATTTTACCGCAACCATTCTGAGCCGTTTCCTGCCCTGTGACCTCCTACCTCCAAAGGAATGCACCTGGGGATAGATTGATTGGCAACACTAAAAATTGGCGCGAGTGTGTGAATGTTAGTGTGAATGTTGTCCGTCTATCTGTGTTGGCCCTGCGATGAGGTGGTGACTTGTCCAGGGTGTTCCCCGCCTACCGCCCATGTGCAGCTAGGATAGGCTCCAGCACCCCCCGCGACCCAAAAGGGACAAGCGGTAGAAAATGGATGGATGGATGGATGGATTTAATCACCATGTTAGTGATTTTCTTTAAGGCTGTAGTACAGTACTGAGACCAAAACCAGGTCAAAGTCGATTATATAATAAAATATTTAACTGTTATGTTTTAATTATGTTAAATAATTTATCCATCCATCCATCCATCCATCTTCTTCCGCTTATCCGAGGTCGGGTCGCGGGGGCAGCAACTTAAGCAGGGAAGCCCAGACTTCCCTCTCCCCAGCCACTTCGTCCAGCTCCTCCCAGGGGATCCCGAGGCGTTCCCAGGCCAGCCGGGAGACATAGTCTTCCCAACGTGTCCTGGGTCTTCCCCGTGGCCTCCTACCGGTCGGACGTGCCCGAAACACCTCCCTAGGGAGGCGTTCGGGTGGCATCCTGACCAGATGCCCGAACCACCTCATCTGGCTCCTCTCAATGTGGAGGAGCAGTGGCTTTACTTTGAGCTCCTCCCGGATGACAGAGCTTCTCACCCTATCTCTAAGGGAGAGCCCCGCCACCCGGCAGAGGAAACTCATTTCGGCCGCTTGTACCCGTGATCTTGTCCTTTCGGTCATGACCCAAAGCTCATGACCATAGGTGAGGATGGGAACGTAGATCGCCCAGTAAATCGAGAGCTTTGCCTTCTGGCTCAGCTCCTTCTTCACCACAACGGATCGATACAGTGTCCGCATTACTGAAGAGGCCGCGCCTGTCGATCTCACGATCCACTCTTCCCTCACTCGTGAACAGAGGTGGGTAGAGTAGCCAGAAATTGTACTCAAGTAAGAGTACTGTTACTTTAGAGATTTATTACTCAAGTAAAAGTAAGGAGTAGTCACCCAAAAATTTACTTGAGTAAAAGTAAAAAGTATGTTGTAAAAAAACTACTCAAGTACTGAGTAACTGATGAGTAACATACACACACATATCATATATATATATATATATATATATATATATATATATTGTCATGTCTGTGTGATCATGTTTTGTTTTAGTAATGTTCGGTTTAAATTTTGGACTTTTTGTGCACTTTTGTTTTGTTTTGTCACCATAGCAACCATTAGTTTCACCTGTCACGTCACGCACCTGTTTCACGTTCGGACTCACACACACCTGTCACCAATCATGTCACTGTTATTTAAGCCTACCTTTGTTCATCACTCGTTCTGCCTGCGTTGTTTTGATGTCACACCGGTTTATGTCTTGCTCTGTCCAAGTAAGTTTCCATGTCCATGCCATAGCTTCTGTTTAAGATTAGCCTCACTTGCGTTTTAGGCACGCTTGCCTCTTTTTTTGTTGTAGTTGTTGTTGTATTGTTTATGTTCGCGGTAGTGCGTGATTTATATTAATAAATCCTAGCCTACCTTCACGCTGTTGTCCGGAGCCGTCTATTTTTGCATTGGAAGAACAACCCCGCAGCTAGCTGCGAACCCCACGTGACAGAACGCAGGCAGCAGACGTTCTTCCGCAGACCGGCCACGAGGAGGTGATGGAGACGCGCTGGCAAAGCTGGAAGCCAACCAGAAAGGCTTTTTCTCGCCAGCATGACGCGTCGTTCCCCCAAAACCCTCCCACGGACAACAAGATTCCCCAAGCAGCTCATTTTTCCTTGCCGCCGCAGGAGACCTGTGCTGATGACGTCATCCCGCCCACTGGTGATGACGTCAGAAACCAAGATTTTTTTTTTTTTAGATTCTATTTACGCCCTCTGTCAGCCGCCCACCAAGGACTTCGTTTCAAAAAATAATCCTTTTGAGAAATTTTTTTCTAAATTTCGATTTTTTCAGACTCAGTCTAAAGTGGGGGTGGTGAATAGATTTTCTGGACAATTTAATGGGGAGGATTCTGCCCCCCTCCATACCTCCCCCCACCCACCCTTAAAGAGAGTTCCAGACCGCAGGGAGCGCGTCTGGTATCCGCTCCTTGAGGGGGGGGGCTAGGGCTGGGAACTGCACTGGTGGGGTGACTCAGCTTCACCATGTCAAGCCACAGCCTCCCTCACGGCCGCCACCACCAGTCTTTTACCATGCCAAGCCGCAACCCCCAGCTAGACCACCTCCACCTGCACCAGTAGCTCCACGACGCCAAGCTCCGGTACCAGCTCCACGACGCCAAGCTCCGGTACCAGCTCCACGACGCCAAGCTCCGGTACCAGCTCCACGACGCCAAGACCCGGTACCAGCTCCACGACGCCAAGACCCGGTACCAGCTCAACGACGCCAAGACCCGCCATGCCAAGACCAAGACCCGCCATGCCAAGACCAAGACCCGCCATGCCAAGACCAAGACCCGCCATGCCAAGACCAAGACCCGCCACGCCAAGCTCCGGTACCAGTTCCACGACGCCAAGACCAAGACCCGCCACGCCAAGACCAAGACCCGCCACGCCAAGACCAAGACCCGCCACGCCAAGACCAAGACCCGCCACGCCAAGACCAAGACCCGCCACGCCAAGACCAAGACCCGCCATGCCAAGACCAAGACCCACGCCGAGCTTCGCCGCCTGATGCGCCACGCCGAGCTTCGCCGCCTGACGCGCCACGCCGAGCTTCGCTGCCTGCATCATCTGCTGCTTCCACGCCTGCCACGATGACGCACCTCCCTCCTCGTCGGTCACGGATATGGCCGCTACCTGGTCGCCCGCCACGCCAAGTGCGCCCACCTCCCAGTCGGCCACGAATGTGGCCATTCCCTGGGCGTCCGCCTCGCCTGCTGCAGCGGCGTTCCACTCGCCGCCGCCACCTAACTCTGCCCCGGTGGATACGGGGACACGTGGCCTGGCGACCCACCGCCATGTCCCCCTCCCGCCCTCCCATGACTCTTGTTGATATTTTCTGTTTTTGGACATCTGGGATCTGTCCGTAAGGGGGGGATTCTGTCATGTCTGTGTGATCATGTTTTGTTTTAGTAATGTTCGGTTTAAATTTTTGACTTTTTGTGCACTTTTGTTTTGTTTTGTCACCATAGCAACCATTAGTTTCACCTGTCACGTCACACACCTGTTTCACGTTCGGACTCACACACACCTGTCACCAATCATGTCACTGTTATTTAAGCCTACCTTTGTTCATCACTCGTACTGCCTGCGTTGTTTTGATGTCACACCGGTTTATGTCTTGCTCTGTCCAAGTAAGTTTCCATGTCCATGCCATAGCTTCTGTTTAAGATTAGCCTCACTTGCGTTTTAGGCACGCTTGCCTCTTTTTTTGTTGTAGTTGTTGTTGTATTGTTTATGTTCGCGGTAGTGCGTGATTTATATTAATAAATCCTAGCCTACCTTCACGCTGTTGTCCGGAGCCGTCTATTTTTGCATTGGAAGAACAACCCCGCAGCTAGCTGCGAACCCCACGTGACATATATAAATATATATATATATATATATATACATATATACATACATTGATATATACAGTATATAATTTATATGTATTTTTTTTGCCGTTTTTGTTTACATGTTAATAGTGTTTTAATGAATATACATGCATGTTTAACACATATAGATTCCTTTCTTTCATGAAGACAAGAATATAAGTTGGTGTATTACCTGATTCTGATGACTTGCATTGATTGGAATCAGACAGTAGTGATGACAAACGTCCACGTTTTCAAATGGAGGAGAAAAAAAGTTCCTCCTTTCTGTCTAATACCACATGAAAGTGGTTGGTTTTTGGCATCTTATATGTCCAGCTTCCATATTCGTTTTTATACACTTTACAAGAAATACATTGGCGGCAAACTCCGTAGCTTGCTAGCTTGTTTGCGCAGGCTTTCGGAGACTCTTATTTTGAAAGCGCAGGCGCGATGGAGCGGCACTTTTATTGTGAAGACAGGAACTGTGCAGTCAGTCTTTAGGCTTTTGACGGGGTGTACGGTTGAAAAAATAAAATGGTCTTTTTTCCTTCACACTTTTGATTGATTGATTGGAACTTGTATTAGTAGATTGCACAGTACAGTACATATTCCGTACAATTGACCACTAAATGGTAACACCCCAATAAGTTTTTCAACTTGTTTAAGTCAGGTCATGTGACCCCTGGCTCTGTTTGATTGGTCTAACGTCACCAGTGACTGCATCTGATTGGTGGAACGGAGTGAACGTCACCAGTGACTGTATTTGTTGAAACGCAGGCACTATGAAGGTCTGTCTGACAGACCAAAACAAACAAAGCGTGCATTAACAGATTGATAAAAATTAGTAGCGAGTTGAATGTAGATAAAAGTAGCGGAGTAAAAGTAGCGTTTCTTCTCTATAAATATACTCAAGTAAAAGTAAAAGTATGTTGCATTAAAACTACTCTTAGAAGTACAATTTATCCCAAAAGTTACTCAAGTAGATGTAACGGAGTAAATGTAGCGCGTTACTACCCACCTCTGCTCGTGAACAAGACTCCGAGGTACTTGAACTCCTCCACTTGGGGCAAGATCTCCTCCCCAACCCGGAGATAAATAAATAATTTATTTTTTCACAAAATAATTAATAAACAATTTCCCAAATAAAATCCTGCTCAAATACAATTTAGCCTGCGTAGATGCTCAGATTCTGTGTCGCAAAAGGGACAAGCGGCAGAAAATGGATGGATGGATGGAATTGCACAGATTATTATTATAGTTTACTTTTTTTTTTTTTATATAATCTTTTTCACCTTAATTGGATTTGAGCAATAATTAGAATAGGCTATTTTACTGATAGTAACTTAATACAGCATACCATACAGCAACACATATTTGTCTATTACTATGTCAGCTACCTCTCTTTGTTTATAATGTATATTTTCTGCTGGATCTACTCTCTATTTTATGCTGCCCTTTTTTTGCTGAAGCTGTTACATATACTGTAATGTTGTACATGGTAATTGGGATTTGTTATATATTGTATATCCATCCATCCATCCATTTTCTACCGCTTATCCCTTTCGGGGTCGCGGGGGGTGCTGGAGCCTATCTTAGCTACAATCGGGCGGAAGGCGGGGTACACCCTGGACAAGTCGCCACCTCATCAACACAGATAGACAGACAATATTCACACTCACATTCCCACATTAGGGCCATATTATATACAAAATATAATATAATAATATATCAGTATATATGATATACCGTATTTTTCAGAGTATAAGTCGCACTGGAGTATAAGGCGCACCGGCCAAAAATGCATAATAAAGAAGGAAAAAAACATGTATAAGTCGCAATGGAGTATAAATCGCATTTTTTGGGGAAATTTATTTGATAAAAGCCAACACCAAGAATAGACATTTGAAAGGCAATTTAAAATAAATAAATAGTGAACAACAGGCTGAATAAGTGTATGTTATATGAGGCATAAATAACCAACTGAGAACGTGCCTGGTATGTTAACGTAACATATTATGGTAAGAGTCATTCAAATAACTATAACTTATAGAACATGCTATACGTTTACCAAACAATCTGTCACTCCTAATCGCTAAATCCCATGAAATCTTATACGTCTAGTCTCTTACGTGAATGAGCTAAATAATATTATTTGATATTTTACGCTAATGTGTTAATAATTTCATACATAAGTCGCTCCTGAGCATAAGTCGCACCCCCGGCCAAACTATGAAAAAAACTGCGACTTATAGTCCGGAAAATACGGTACTGTATATATAATATGTAATAATTGCATATATGTTATATTTTATATTGCTACTACGGTACATTTTTAGTCTACTTTATACCTTTTGTTTTCGCCCTCTTTTTGTGTGCCCTTAAGTGCATTATCCTTTCCATCCTTATCCTTTCCATCCTTTGTAACTGACCTACTGTGTGGAACAACTTCCCTTGTGGATCATTAAAGTTTGTCTAAGTCTAAGTCTAAGTTTAATAATGAAGTATTGAAGTTTATCAGACAGTGGAAAGAAAAACAGCCGTCTTGACTATTTGGCCGAGCAACAGCAACAGAACCAATGTTGTAATAGCGGTAACAGGCAAAATGCTGACTTGAGTTGATTGTAAACAACAGTAAGTCAAGTGTAACTCACATGGGTTTCACACCAACAGCAGAGTTACCGACCACTCATACTTCAAAGAAGTAGCCTCTTGTGGAATGAATTAAAACTACATCAGGAGGTTGCCTATAGCCACAGCTGGTAATTACCCAACAGTATTTATGTTTGACCGAGGTGCTGAATTGTTTTTGTAGCCCACACACCCTGCGACTATAGAAGGTTAATTGAATAGAGGCGGTGAAGCACAACTTTCTATTGCAACTACTGAAGATTAACACAAACAGTGCAAAGAACCTAAAAAGTTTACTTGCAAAACACTAAGTTCTTATCAGCCTTGGTGCACATTCATTTTCACCAAAACCTGAAAATGATTGTGTGCCAATGACAAGGGGTGCTATGCTTTAGTTTAAAAGGATGTTATGAAAAGTCATCAGCCAGTAAAATTGCACCACATTATTTAAAATAATTATATTGAAGTAATAACTTATGTCTAAGGACAAAGTGGTGAGCTTCAAATACGCTACATATTTACAAACCCCGTTTCCATATGCGTTGTGAAATTGTGTTAGATGTAAATATAAACTGAATACAATGATTTGTAAATCATTTTCAACCCATATTCAGTTGAATATGCTACAAAGACAACATATTTGATGTTCAAACTGATAAACATTTTTTTTTTTTTGCAAATATTCATTAACTTTAGAATTTGATGCCAGCAACACGTGACAAAGAAGTTGGGAAAGGTGGCAATAAATACTGATAAAGTTGAGGAATGCTCATCAAACACTTATTTGGAACATCCCACAGGTGAACAGGCAAATTAGGAACAGGTGGGTGCCATGATTGGGTATAAAAGTAGATTCCATGAAATGCTCAGTCATTCACAAACAAGGATGGGGCGAGGGTCACCACTTTGTCAACAAATGCGTGAGCAAATTGTTGAACACTTTAAGAAAAACCTTTCTCAACCAGCTATGGCAAGGAATTTAGGGATTTCACCATCTACGGTCCGTAATATCATCAAAGGGTTCAGAGAATCTGGAGAAATCACTGCACGTAAGCAGCTAAGCCCGTGACCTTCGATCCCTCAGGCTGTACTGCATCAACAAGCGACATCAGTGTGTAAAGGATATCACCACATGGGCTCAGGAACACTTCAGAAACCCACTGTCAGTAACTACAGGTGTTCGCTACATCAGTAAGTGCAAGTTAAAACGCTCCTATACAAGGCGAAAACCGTTTATCAACAACACCCAGAAACGGCGTCGGCTTCGCTGGGCCTGAGCTTATCTAAGATGGACTGATACAAAGTGGAAAAGTGTTCTGTGGTCTGACGAGTCCACATTTCAAATTGTTTTTGGAAACTGTGGACGTCGTGTCCTCCGGACCAAAGAGGAAAAGAACCATCCGGATTGTTTTCGGCGCAAAGTTGAAAAGCCAGCATCTGTGATGGTATGGGGGTGTATTAGTGCCCAAGACATGGGTAACTTACACATCTGTGAAGGCGCCATTAATGCTGAAAGGTACATATAGGTTGTGGAGCAACATATGTTGCCATCCAAGCAACGCTACCATGGACACCCCTGCTTATTTCAGCAAGACAATGCCAAGCCACGTGTTACATCAACGTGGCTTCATAGTAAAAGAGTGCGGCTACTAGACTGGCCTGCTTGTAGTCCAGACCTGTCTCCCATTGAAAATGTGTGGTGCATTATGAAGCCTAAAATACCACAACAGAGACCCCGGACTGTTGAATAACTTAAGCTGTACATCAAGCAAGAATGGGAAAGAATTCCACCTGAGAAGCTTAAAAAATGTGTCTCCTCAGTTCCCAAACGTTTACTGAGTGTTGTTAAAAGGAAAGGCCATGTAACACAGTGGTGAACATGCCCTTTCCCAACTACTTTGGCACGTGTTGCAGCCATGAAATTCTAAGTTAATTATTATTTGCAAAAAAAAAAATAAAGTTTATGAAGTTGAACTTTAAATATCTTGTCTTTGTAGTGCATTCAATTGAATATGGGTTGAAAATGATTTGCAAATCATTGTATTCCGTTTATATTTACATCGAACACAATTTCCCAACTCATATGGAAACGGGGTTTGCATTTTTAAATGTTTGCAAAAAAGGTTTCAAACACATTCTGTGTTGGCCCTTTTGATTTGTGTTTATATTCATGCCTTCCCAAGAAATAGATCCTCAAGATAATTCAGGCTAAAATGTGGCTGTGATCATCAGGGGCTGGGGTGAGGGGGTTTTGGGGGCCCCGCCCTAAATCTCAACACCCCCTCTCATTCCTCAACCTAAACATCCCCACACACCCGCCTGCCCAAAAACACAGTCTGAAAAGAAAAATCCTGATTTCGCTGAAAATATCACCCATTTTAATTCATTTCATGAATACATCTCCTTTGTGACGAGCACATGCAAATTTCAAGTAAGACTGCCTGTGTTTTAGCTTAATAGTTGTACGCTGGTCTCTTACACGGGCGTGATAGTCACACACACACTAGGTGTGGTGAAATTACCCTCTGCATTTGACCCATCCTCTTGTTACAGCCCCTGGGAGGTGAGGGGAGCAGTGAGCAGCAGCGGTTGCCACGCTCAGGAATCATTTTGGTGATTTAACCCCCAATTCCAACCCTTAGCCCCCCTCGGAGCAGTAAGAAAAAACCACGCAGCCGAGAGAAAGAGACAGAGCTATGAACACCAATCAGGGCACCCTGATTAAGGCCATGCTTTTAGACGGTTTTGGTGATAAATTATCTATGCAAATGATTCACTTAATCATCATCAGGCAGAAGGAAATTAAAGTTCAGTTGTCAGGATTTTGCTAAATGTTTATTTCTATTTTGGCATGCATTGCCTCTTCCATTATTCCTGAAGGCGTTTGCACATGGCGAGCAGAGTGGTAAGTATCAGCCCCCCTGCTATTTGCTGCTAATTTTATACCACAAATGTAAGGATTAATGATTGGGTTGTTTTTTTTAATCATCTCACAATAGCCAATTTATGCTTTATTTCTGGCTTCTGAAATTGCAAAAATATTTATAAATACAATAAAGGGGGTGTTTTCAACATTGTAAACTAATTTACACTGTAATACAAAATAATGTCCAATAATTATTTTATTCAATTAACCACCAAATATCATGTAGTGTTGCGTGGTCTCCAAAATCAAACAACCCCCAGGGTTTCTGATTAGCAAATGGTGGGAAAAAAAAAACATTGCCAATAACAGCTGTGGCTGTGCACTAGGGCTGTAACGGTGCGTGTATTTGTATTGAACCGTTTCGGTACGGGGATGTCGGTTCGGTTCGGAGGTGTACCAAACGAGTTTCCACACGGACATATTAAGTAGCGTAACGCACGTTGTGTAAACAATGCACACCGAGGCACAACACACGGCATGCTAGCAGCTAACGGGCTAGGATAGACTGACCATACGTTTTCTTTTCACCGGAAATGTCCTCTTTTACGGAGTTTCTTAAATGCCTCAAATGTCCGGCATTTTGAGTTAGGGTTGCGTGTATTTTCAATGTCCGTTCAGGGTTAAGAAGGGGTTAAAAATAAAACAAATTGTGAGGGAGGGGCAGAGACAGAGAGAGCGAGAGAGTTATGATAAACGCGCATGCGTCGCCAGGCTCTGTTTTTTATCCATAGATTTATCAGATTACATTTTTTATTATCCATAGCAGGGGTGTCAAAAGTGTGCCCTGGAGGCCATTTGCGGCCCACAGCTAATGTTTTAAAGGCCCACAGCACATTCTAAAAATACTATTAAAATAAACAAAAACATAACAAAAGTGAAATTAAAAAGCTTAAAGGTTAAATGTAATTTAGAAAAAGTTGCAATGTTGACTAATAAAACAAAGCTGTTTTTTTTTTCTTTCAAACTGTCATTGCTCAAAACATAATATTGAATCAAAATCAATGTTATTATGAATTATTGACCTATCCAAGGTTCCGATAACTTCACATCAAATATTCCATTCAGAAAAATATTTTTGGTGGAAGATTTTGCAAATTTGGTAAATAACCCAAAAATGTATATTTTGTTGTTTTCTTACTGTACCGAAAATTAACCGAACCGTGACCTCTAAACCGAGGTACGTACCGAACCGAAATTTTTGTGCACCGTTACACCCCTACTGTGCACAAGCTCTCATTGTAGTTTTTGTTAGTGCCACAAAATTTGAAATGTCATGATTGGTCGGCTGTATGTTCTTCTGCATGGACTTTTAAATGTTAGTTGCGCTACTTTGGCGTGTTACACTTGCCATACGGTTATGTACAATCAACTCATTAGCGCTCTCAGTTTGCGCCTTTCCGCAATCACAACATTGGTTCTGTTGCTGCCGTGTTGTTCAATATTGGCGTATTGAGAACATAGCGGAAGACATTGAGGCGCAATTGTTGAAAAGGATTAAAAAGTCACCGTGATACGCCATCCAAGTTACTGATATTGAAAACAGGGCAATGATGTTCATGAGGATATCTAATGTGCACTGAAGTTGCCAACCAACACTACTGGCGCAGAACTATTCAAGTCTCTAAATGATTATACATCAGAAAAACTGAATTGGTTCTCTTGTGTCGGCGTGTGCACGGATGGAGCTGCTTCTATGATCGAACAGCCGTCAGGTCCAACAACTCGGATTAAGGTGGTTGCATCTGAATGCGAGACCACGCCACGTCATTCACAGAGAAATGCTGGCCAGCCGAAAAATATCAGCTGATCATCACAGCGTACTGAATGGTCAATCAATCAATCAATCAAATCAAAGTTTACTTACATAGCCCTTCATCACGAATGTCTCAAAGGAATGCACAAGCCACAACGACATCCTCGGCTCAGATCCCACATCAGGGCAAGAAAAAACTCAACCCAATGGGCACAATGAGAAACATCGGAGGGGACCGCAGATGTGGGGACCGCAGATGTGGGAGACCCCCCCCGGGGCGACCGGTGCAATGGATGTCGAGTGGATCTAGTTGATAATGTAAGAGTCCAGTCCATGATGTTAAAGTTATTAACCTTATCAGAATCAGAATCAGAATCATTTTATTGCCATTGTTTGAGAACGGGTTCACAAACTAGGAATTTTTCTTGGTGCAATCGTGCAACATAAAACACATAACACAAATTTGGTAATAAGAGCTGTAACTGAGCTATCAGATCTTGTTATAGACTTAGAAGGAATTCAAAGGAGCTACTGTTAGGAGTTATTGTTCATGTGCCTGATGGCCGAGGGGAAAAAACTGTTCAGGTGGCGGGAGGTGTGGGTCTGGATGGACCGTAGTCTCCTGCCTGAGGGGAGAGGGGAGAATAGTGCGTGTCCAGGGTGAGAAGAGTCAGCTGTGATCCGACCCACACGCCTCCTGGTCCTGGAGGACAACAAGTCCTGGAGGGATGGGAGCTTTCAGCCAATCACCTTCTCAGCAGCACGCACGATGCGCTGCAGTCGATGCTTATCCTGGACTGTGGCGCCGGGGAACCACACGGTGATGGAGGAGGTGAGGATGGACTTGATGATGGCTGAGTAAAACTGCACCAGCATCTCGGTCGGCACCTTAAGTTTCCTCAGCTGCCGTAGGAAGTACATCCTCTGCTGGGCCTTCTTGATGAGGGAGCTTATGGCCGGCTCCCACTTGAGGTCTTGGGTGATGGTGGTGCCCAAAAAACGGAAGGAGTCCACAATGGAGACGGGGGTGGGAGAGTCAATCAGGGTGAGGGGGGAGGGTGGGGCTGTGACTTTCCTGAAGTCCATGATCATCTCCACTGTTTTCTGGGCGTTCAGCTCCAGGTTGTTGTGGCTACACCAGGACGCCAGCCGGTCCACCTCTCTCCTGTAGGCGGACTCATCGCCATCCGAGATGAGCCCGATGAGGGTAGTGTCATCCGCAAACTTGAGCAGTTTTACGGACTGGTTACTGGAGGTGCATCCGTTTGTATACAGGGAGAAGAGCCCTGGGGAGAGTACACAGCCCTGCGGAGTACCAGTGTTCGTGGTTCGACTGTCCGAGACAATCTTCCCCAGCTGCACGTGCTGTCTTTGGTCTGTCAGGAAGTCATTGATCCAACTGCAGAGGGAGTCGGGCACGCTGAGCTGGTAGAGGCGCATGTGCGCAAACCCGGCCTGTTTGAGCAGCTATGTGAGGAGATGCATGCCTAGCACACACCCCTTCTCTTACACACCGAAATAAGATGGCTATCCAGAGGAAGATCACCGGCCAGAGTGTTTGAGGTACGAGAGCCGTTGCAAAGATTTCTCTCAGAAAAAAAGTCGCTGCTGGTGGTTAATTTTAGTGAGAAGTAATGGGTCGCCAAACTAGCTTACCTTTGCGACATATTCAATCTGCTCAGCAAACTTAATTTGTCATTGCAGCGAAAACTAACAGCAGTGTTCAATATGGCAGAAAATATAGCTGCATTCAAAGCACAACTGGAATTGTGGGGGCGGCGAGTGAACAGAGGGATATTTCCATCCATCCATCCATCTTCTACCGCTTGTCCCTTTCGGGGTCGTGGGGGGTGCTGGAGCCTATCTCAGCTGCAATCGGGCGGAAGGCGGGGTACACCCTGGACAAGTCGCCACCTCATCACAGGGCCAACAAAGACAGACAGACAACGCTCACATTCACACACTAGGGACCATTTAGTGTTGCCAATCAACCTATCCCCAGGTGCATGTCTTTGGAAGTGGGAGGAGGCCGGAGTACCCAGAGGGCACCCACGCAGTCACGGGGAGAACATGCAAACTCCACACAGAAAGATCCCGAGCCCAGGATCGAACCCAGGACATTCGTATTGTGAAGCACACTCACTAACCCCTGCTCCACCGTGCTGCTCCAGAGGGATATTTGACATGTTTCAAACATTAGCAGGGATTTTGGAAGACACGTCACCTGGGCCAGCAATCTTACGGCTGCTGCGCGATCTACTTCCCAACCACAAAAGACCAATGAACTGCGAATGAATAGATCCGGCGAATCGAGCATGTCAGCTGCTGGAGATCGCAAGTGAGACAAGAACTCTGACAACATTCTGGATGAAAATTAAGCCAAAACCTGTCATCGCCACAAGAGCAATGAAAACACTGCTACCATTTCCAACATGCTATTTGTGTGAAGCAGGCTTTTCTGTAGTGACAGCAACAAAGACAAAATTACGGAGCAGACTGGACACAAGAAACACGTTGCGGGTGTCAATGTATCCCATCACCCCTAGTCGGGATCATCTCATCCCAAAGAAACAAGCCCAGGGCTTCCACTAATTCGGCATTAGAGTGAGATGTGTTTTTAATGCACTTTTTTTGCTGTATTTATCTGCCACATGTGGAAGGCCAGTGCATGAAAAATAATGGCTACCCTTAAACCGGTCCTTGGTGCAAAAAAGGTTGGAAACCGCTGAGCTAGATCACAAAGAAGTGTTTTAAAATGTAGATTCAAATCATCTTCGGTCCCCTTTAGTCTGTTTCATATATAATGAGTTTAAAAAAGTATCTTGCTTCCAATCTCCTTTGTAGTTTTGGTAAATAAACACCCCTGCTATTAGTATTTTTGCAGCATTTACAGCAGGGGTGTCAAACTAATTTTAGCTCAGGGGCCGCATGGAGGAAAGTCTATTCCCAAGTGGGTCGTAATGGTAAAATCATGGCATGATAACTTAAAAATAAAGACAACTCCAGGTTGTTTTCTTTGTTTTACTTTGGCCAAAAATAGAACAAGCACATTATAAAAACGTACAAATCACAAATAATCTTCTGGACAAAACACTTCAAGTTTGTTGAAAATTCTAAAGAAATTGGTGCAGCTTCAAAAAAAACAATGAGCTTAGACTTTGTCTCAGTGTATCTACAAAGTCAGGATTAAACTTTAAGTCAAAGTCTTTCTGGGATTGAACTAAAAACAACATGTGAACTCTTCCAGGTATCAAATACCTCCTTTGTCATGTCCACGTATCAATCCAATGCTAACTCAACAAACCGTAAGAAACTGAGGTAAAAACTATTCAAAAGGGTTAAGTTCACTTTTCTTGTGTTTGACAGAGATATTTTGGGGTGCAGTGTGTTTGAAGCAGAAGACATAAAATGGCAGGTTTTAAGTTTCATGTGAGTCAAGGAGGAGCCACATTCACCCTATACAGTGTACCTCCTGCCTGGCCTCGGTATAAACCGTTTGCTTGCCTAACAGAATTGCTACTGTGACATCCAATGGACACATTTAGAACAGCAGTTTCTTTCATTAAAAAAAAAGCAGCTCATTATACTTGGCAAACTCATCACGCGGGCCGGAAAAAAACTGTCAAACGTACGTTTGACACCTCTGATTTACAGTGTCTCCAAATTGTGTGAGTTTAAAAAACATACTTTAGATTTCTTGCAACAGTTTAAGATACAATACAGGTTTTTCCAAAAACATACTTTTTTCATGTTTTTCTTATCATCCTTTGTGCCTACCATATTGCCAGTAAATAAACAGCGTCGGCTCTCACTGGATTTGAACTGAAGCAAATAATAAAATGTGCAGCTGCTGCTTTTCCTCTAAACATTGCAAGAGAATCAGATTAAAGATCAGATCATAGAAGTCTGCTCTGACATCATCCTTGTAATAGTCACAGCCCCGGGAGTGTATGAAAGTTGCAGCTATTTACTCTGCTGAAGCGTCTTATACAACCGCCTATCCGTCTGGTAATGGCGGAATCATAAAATACATTTGTTTGCAAATAAAACATCCACGTAGTCGCGGGATAAAAGTGGGAAAACAAAAGCATTAACAAAGACATTAGTGATAATTAAGGACAGGCCCATAGTTCCCTCAGGGCTGCCTCCGCAGAGCACAAATAGTCCCAGACAGTGTAAATAATGTTGCCATGATAAGGCTAATTTGCATAACTTGATTTCCCACTCCAGCAGAAGGCTGATTCTCGTTATCTACCTTCCAATACAGCAACAACAACAAAAAATTATAAAAACTTACATTAGCCTGTATGATGACCAGGTAGCGCGTTATTTCTTCATAGTTGAGCCGCTCCCTCAGCACCACAGCGCCAAACAACGTCAGTGGGATGTCAAAGGTTCTGTTGGCCGTCTAAAAAAAGTACACCACATGTTTATACTCGCACAATTCAACATGGCCTAAAAAGAGTAGGAAGAAGCAGACCTTATTTAACCCTACACCTTTCTCTGTGTCTCAGCAGTTACTGATGCAGTAAATATCGCACCCTCCCTTCTGATCTAAACTTTTAAGCTTTAAAAAGGTAGTTATGCGGTTGATTAACTTTGGCCAAGTAGAATCACAACAAAGATTAAATTAGAAGTTTCATATTTGTCTGCTTGAGGGCTAAAAATGGTCACACTTTGCATACAAAATGCTTCCAGGCAATCAATACAGATGAAAAGGGAGAACAAATGACAGTGTTGAATAGGATTTCTTGGAGGGAACAAACGAACAGAATCATCAACAAAACTTTTGAAATATTGATTAAAAGGAGTTGGTTACAGGTCAGTTAGAAAAACTCATGACTGACATTTTGGGTTGGGATTTTGAAATACGAGTTGGCACAAACAAAGCAAGATGCTGTGATGTCTGATTGAAAAGTTACAGGAATTGCATCTAGGTTAAAAGAAGAAGAAGAAGAAGAAGAAAAAAAACCTACTGGGTCTCTGGGGTTGTGCTGGATGGTGTATTCTATTTGTCCATTAGGGCCGTCATCGATGTCCGTCGCCCCGTTGTTGCCCCAGAATCCAGAGAAGATGGTGGTGCCCACTGGCGTTAGCTGGAAACACAAAATTACTTTTTAAAAAATCATTATGATAATGGTTTGGTTCATGTCCAACAAGCTTAACAAAATGACTTTGAAGTGCATCACATGTTTAACATTCCAAAAGGAGTAGGAAAACATAACGCTTATTCAATCCTCGGTGTCCCAGCAACTCATGATAGTTTGCTCACTTCCTGTGTTAAGGCTAAGGAATGAGTCAAGGTAAGATTGCCACTAATGGCACCTGTTATTTAGATTTCCCAATATATTTTGTATAATTAATAGCGCATTTGTCTTCTGATTTTTCCCCCACAATATTTTCAGAGTAACTTACATATTTTTCGTTTGAATGTTGACTTATTTTTTTCGATTCTGCACAATATTTTTGAACAAATAATTTGAAAAAACATGCCAACTTTAATTGATATATATTTTTTTCATATGGTGCTAGGGTACATTGGGTATTTTAAAAATCAAATGTCTATCCAAATTGTTTTGCAGAAAAAGTGCAAAAGACATCCTGTTTGTTTGTTTTTTTGTTAAATTGCAAATCTTTTTCCACAATAATTATTCAGAAATTGTGCAAAAGACACATGGCATCCTGAACGTTTTTTTTTTTTTTTCCATTTAAAAGGTCCACAATATTAATTCAGAAAAGTACAAGACACATGCTATCCTGTATTTGTTTGTTTTTCTTGTGAAATGTAAAATATTTGCCCCAACAAATGTATGCAGAAAAAGTGCAAAAGACAAATGGTATCTTGTATTTATTTTGTTGAATGTAAAATGTTTTTCCACAATATTTTTGCAGAAAAAGTGCAAAAGACACATATCTTGTTTTTATTTTTTTGTTAAAGTAAAATGTTTTTCCACAATAATTATGCAGAAATTGTGCAAAAGACACATGACATCCTGCATTTCTTGTTTTTCTTTCTTTAAATGTCAAATATTTGTCCACAAAAGACACATGATATTTTTTTCGTGTTAAATATTTTTTCAAATGTTTGCTATATAGGGCAACAAAATGGTCTCCCAAATATCAATGTTTGTTTGCTTTTCTTTATAATATTTATATGTCTATACTGTAAGTAGGTGATAAACTAATAAGTAGACACAAGGGCAAAGCACTCACTCTCATGTATCATTTCTCCAACTGTTTTAGAGGGGGGATAGTATTTGTCTTGTCAAGTTGAACATTTGCCACTCAACATAAAAGGCAAAACATTGCCAATCAACATTTCTTTTCCCTCCATGCTACATTTTTGTTTGTTTTTCCCAGCCATGGGCTTTGTAGCTCTGTGCCAAAATGTGAATATAATCTCCAAGCAGCATGAGAAACATATGAGATCAAGTTTATTTGGCTCAGGTTTCACCGTTGTCCTACATTTTGGGTTTATCTGCTTTGAAGGTGCACCATATCCACAGATGGAGTACTGACACAGGTTATAAAGTCGGTCATGAAGACCAACCGGCTTGGCGAGTTCAAGCCAACCATGAGCACTTTTAATGCCTCGAGATGCAATTTGATGGTCTGCCTGATGAGAAGACAGACTCATACTTAAAGTGGACTAAATCTATTCCTGCTTTTTAGTTTCTACTCACACAGATGCAGATGTATTCCATTTAAAACGCATTATGGCCCCCCCGACCACATTTACCTAATTTTAAAGATGATGCATCTCCTGAATGATGCAGTAGCTAAATGAAGTTCCAGGTCAATCTTATATTTTTGTAGAAGAGTAACAAAAAATGTTCCTTCTCCAATTAAGTCGTATTTTAATTGTGGTGGTGGACACTTGAAGTAAAGTAGTATAACGACGGGTGCAAATAACCGGCATGCGACTGTGAATTGTTCTTGTTTGCGGATGACTAGGCCCTGCTGGTATCAGACAAGGACAAGTCACAGGTGGAGAAAATCCTCAGTGCTGAACTTTGTAGAACTTGCACCTGGCTCGCTGACAACAAGCTATCCATACACTTGGGTAAAACAGAATCCATCCTGTTTGGGTCCCACATCAACCTTAAGAAAGTCAATGACTTCACTATAAAAGTGGATGACATTGTTATCACCAGGAAGGATGAGGTCACCTACCTAGGTTCCATTCTAGAGGCTAATCTTTCCTGTGATAAAATGGCAACCAAGGTAATCAAAAAGGTCAACCAACGAACGAGATTTCTCTATAGAATCTCCTCTCTGATCAACAAAAGCACCATGAGGGTTCTGGCGGGAACTCTCGTTCAACCCTTTTTCGATTACGCATGCACCTCCTGGTACCCTAGCACCTCCAAAACCTTCAAACCTAGACTCCAAAAATCCCAGAACAAGCTAGTCAGATTACTTCTAGACCTCCACCCCAGATCCCACCTCACTCCGACCCACTTCTCCAAAGTGGGCTGGCTCAGGGTGGAGGACAGAGTAAAACAACTTGCACTGAGCCTAGTCTATAAAATCCGCTACACCTCCCTGATACCGAAGTACATGTCAAACTACTTCCTTAACGTAAATTACCGCCATAACCACAACACCAGGGGGAGCTCTACTAACCACGTTAAACCCAGATTCTGATCTAACAAAGGTCTTAACTCATTCTCTTTCTATGCCACATTAATGAGGAATGCGCTCCCAACAGGTATAAAAGAAAGGGCATCTCTATCCTCTTTCAAAACCGCAATAAAAGTACACCTCCAGGCAACTTCAACCCTAAACTAACACCCTCCCCGGATTGTTATTAATAATCAAATGTAAACAATCAAATGCAGATATTTTTCTTATGCCTTCTGATCTCTCTCTCTCTCTCTATGTCCACTACTTGCTGTACATATCCTACCAAGTCAGACCTACACTGTTTCAATATCCATTTCTCTGTTCTCAATTGTTGATGACTGATGATAACAACCAAACCTACCCCCCACACCCTGAATTGTAAATAATGTAAATAATTCAATGTATACACCCTGATGATTATCTTGTCTGATGACTGTATTATGATGATAGTATATATGATAGTATATATCTGTATCATGAATCAATTTAAGTGGACCTCGACTTAAACAAGTTCAAAAACTTATTTGGGTGTTACCATTTAGTGGTAAATTGTACGGAATATGAACTTCACTGTGCAACCTACTAAAAAAAGTCTCAATCAATCAATCAAAAAACAACAACCCAAAAAATAAATAAATAAAATAAGCATGAACGGTTGTGGCTGTAGGCCTTTCCCGGGCGCGGCCACCGCTGCTGCCCACTGCTCCCCTCACCTCCCAGGGGGTGATCAAGGGTGATGGGTCAAATGCAGAGAATAATTTCGTCACACCTAGTGTGTGTGTGACAATCATTGGTACTTTAACTTTAACTTTAACTGATAGTAGCTGCATTTTGAAGTATCACAGGTGGCCAACATACAGCAGCTTTATTTACCTCTGTATGTGCTTTAAAACGTTGCTGTTGGTATAAAAAGTAGCTGAACATCAGGGTTCACTAACTGACAAAGAGTCCAGACCCAGACCCTGTCCAATATGGACGTGGACATTTAGTCAATACATTATTATTATCTAAAGTTTTGTTTGTGTACTTCTATTTTGACCAGCGTAAATTTGATAGACCCAAGTTCATTGGATTAGGAAATGCCCTGACCAATTTTATGCCACTTAAGACAGCCCACGTGATACTGCTCAACCAATCAAATCGGTGCATTGCAGGCGGTAAACATGACGACTCTAAATGCCGAGACGGACAAAAAGGAGGAGAAGGCGAGGCGGCGTGTCTTGTCGTGTCTGAGGTCTGCAGCTAGATATTCTGATGAAAGAGAAGCGAAGCGAATGACATTAAAGAATGTGTGTTATCCAGGGAAGTAAGGAGAAAAGAAGTGAGAATTACTCAGAGGGAAGACAGAGACGAGTGAGAATTACAGGTGAAAAAGCAATTCATCCCCGCTTTCTACTTCTGCCCTCCCTCACCCTGACTACCAGCTGTTGCTGACTACCAGAGTGGACAGTGTTGAGAGACAACAGAATAATAAATACACATGTTGCTCTTTAAAAGAGAACTGCACTTTTTTGGAAATGTGCCTATCATTCACAATCCTTATGAGAGACAAGAAGACAAAAGTTTTTTTGTTTTTTTTTGCATTATAGCATGTACAAATCGGCTTCTTCTTGGTGGCTATCAATGCAGCTAAAGGGAACAATTGATTCTACCTCTAAATCACTTTAAAATGCATTCAAAAACTGTCAAAAATACTTCATTTACTTTCTGTAACCTGTGTAATAACCAAACTGTAGCAATATTGTTATCGTACGAGCGAACACACACATCTGCAGTCCCCTCCAAGGTTTCTCATTCTATCCCATTGGGTTGAGATTTTTCTTGCCCTGATGTGGGATCTGAGCTGAGGATGTCGTTGTGGCTTGTGCAGCCCTTTGAGACACTTGTGATTAAAAGCTATATAAATACACTTTGATTGATTGATTGAAAGCTAGCTACAGACAGAGATAAACTGGCTTCTACGAAAACACGAAATGCGTATGAGTTTGTAATGCACAACACTGAGATAGGATACCAATCTGTACTGACTTAAAAACATGAAGAATCATGTTACATTATCTGTAAAAGTATTAGCCCAAAATTCCAAAAAAGTAAAAATCGGCTTGTTCTTGGTGGCTCTTGATGCAGCTAAAGGGAGCAATCGATTCTACCTCTAAATCACTTAAACAATGCATTCAAAAACCGTCAAAAATACTTCACGTACGTTCCGTAACCTGTGTAATAACCAAACTGTAGCAACATTATCGCACAAGCGAACACGGAGGAACTCTTTTTCTATCGTAGTAACACATCGGCGTGCTTCGGTATTAGCCGTAAAAGCTAGCTACGGACAGAGATAAGGCAGCTTTTATGAAAACACGAAAGGCGTATGAGTTTGTAATGCACAACACTGAGATAGGACACCAATCTGTACTGACTGAAAAACATGAACAATCATATTACAGTATCTGTAAAATATTAGTCCACATTTCATGTTTTGTTTAGACACAGCGAGCAGGACAGCGTATGTGCTGTAGTTGTAATAACACGCATGACGTGCTGGGTGTATCATGATCAATGATAGATTGTGACTCACTCTATGGACAGTTGTGTGTTTGGTCCAGCTGGCTGGGGATTTTTTTCGGTTTATTTGAGTAAGCACTCAATTTATGTCGAAATAGCTTGGCTTCAAGTTCCACATTCGTAGCGTCATTGTCACGGCCCGGGCGCATGCCAATGCGCATTCTTCAGTAAGCCGCGGCGCGCACCTCGGGACACGCACACCGCCGCTCATCTGCGTACGCGTCAGTCGGGCCGGCGGAAGCAGCTGCTTTCCATCAGCAATCAGCACACCTGGAGCTGATGATCAGACCTGCCCTTATAAGCCTGCTCAACCTGCTATGCCAGGCAGATTGTAACCATCCGTTCCCGTAGTCAGTCTGTCTTTGTTCCCGCGTCGACGATGTCACAAAAAACAAACACCTGCAGGACCTATTATAATCACCTAACCTGATCTGTGACTCAGATCACTTTCATACTAATCCAAGTGTCTCCAAAGTGCAGTCTTGGGGCCATTTTTGTCCAGGCGCAGGCCATTTTATCCTAAAAAAATTTTTTTGGTAGGGAGGGGGGTGGATCCCAGACCTTAAACAATTGCTCTGTATCTGGACCTATTTGAATTTTAGTTGAGGACCTAGGACATAGTAAACGGCCTTTAGTTAAACATTTTTGAAGGGAAACAGGCACACAAAGTAGTATTCATTTTAAATTAAACTTACTTTTATGAATGTTTTTAATTAATTGTACTTATTTAGTTTATGATTTTTGCAAACAACATATACACCAGCTCTCACTGGTGTATGAATGTGTATTAATGCTCGATGGTGGTCTGAGGGTCCATTGGCGCAATTTGGCAGCCACGCTTCTGTCATTCTACCCCAGGGCAGCTGTGACTACAAAGAGTGAATGAATGATGGGTTCTCACTTCTCTGTGAGCGCTTTGAGTGTTTAGTGCAGTGGTTCTTAACCTGGGTTCGATCGAACCCTAGGGGTTCGGTGAGTCGGGCTCAGGGGTTCGGCGGAGGTCAAGACACACCCGACACATCGTGTGAATAAAAACTTCTCCTTATCGGCGGATTACGGATACGGCAACAGCAGAAGTCAGACTGATTTGCAGGTGTGTAATTTGTTGTGAGTTTAGGCACTGTGTTGGTTTTGTTCTTTGAACAAGGTGATGTTCATGCACGGTTCATTTTATGCACCAGTAAAAAAACATGGTAACACTTTAGTATGGGGAACATGTTCACCATTAATTAGTTGCTTATCAACATGCAAATTAGTAACATATTGGCTCTTAACTAGTCATTATTAAGTACTTATTAATGCCTTATTTGGCATGGCCTCATTATAACCCTAACCCTCTAACCCTGGCCCTAACCCTCTAACCCTAACCAAATAACTCTAAATTAAGTCTTTGTTACTTAGAATATGTTCCCCATACTAAAGTGTTCCCAAAAACATATAACTTTGTCTTGAATTTGAAAAAAAATAAACCATTTTATTTTTCACTAAAGAAGGGTTCGATGAATGCGCATATGAAACTGGTGGGGTTCGGTACCTCCAACAAGGTTAAGAACCACTGGTTTAGTGTATGTCTATATAAATGTCTAGTGCGTAGTGAAAAGCTCTATATAAATCTAATCCATTATTATTATTATTATCATTATTACTTTTAAAAAAATACACAAAAACATGGCGATAATATTAAAAGGAAAATTAAGTAGCGTAATTTCTGGGCTATTGAGCTCACCTAAATGTAAGCCGCATCCACCTAATATTTGGACAAATTTTATTTTGTATGTATACCGGCCGCACATGTCTATAAGCCGCAGGTGTACACCCGAATCATGAAATAGTTGCTTGGGATCATTCTCAATTTTTTTTCTTCATCTTTGGAGATGTGTCGTGTGCATTTTATAGTTTCTTTTTCATGGTGAGGATTAGTCCATAATGCGCTAAATGGCTGACTGAATGATTGCGTGAGTGCGCTTATTTAATGCAAACAATTAACTTGGTCCACCGTGACCCGTTCGGCTATTTCATTGGTCTAATGCAGGGGTCGGCAACCTTTACCAGTCAAAGAGCCATTTTGACCAGTTTCACAAATTAAAGAAAACAATGGGAGCCACAAAAATCTTTTGAAATTTAAAATGAAATAACACTGCATATAAAGTTTTTTTTTTGCTTTGTGCTATGTATAAACCAAGGGTCTCAGACACGCGGTCCACACCTTAATATGAAAATTGAATGTTAGCGTGGGCCGCGGGTTTTATATGAATGGCGCTTGACATCATCATATTTGTCAACCCTCTCGATTTTTCCGGCAAACTATGAATTTAAAGGCAACTGTTCTCTCGAATGTGCCGTGATGGTACTGCATTTAGCGCCCACTACAACCAGCGTGCCGGCCCAGCCACGCGTTGTATGGGGCTTCTGCTTGCTCACGAAAGTGACAGCAAGGCATACTTGGTCAACAACCACACAGGTTACACTGACGGTGGCGGTATAAACAACTTTAACACTCTTACCAATAATGCGCCACACTGTGAACCCACACCAAACAAGAATGACAAACACATTTCGGGAGAACATCTGCACCGTAACACAACAGAACAAATACCCAGAAGCAAGTATGCAGCTGAGCCGCATCAGAGTGATCAAAGAGCCGCATGCGGCTCCGGAGCCGCGGGTTGCCGACCCCTGGTCTAATGTGACAAGGCAAAATGCTTTGGCAGCATGTTAAGCTTGTGAACCAGAAAATAATCCATAAATTAAGCACAGCATTGTATAAAGTGCAAGGTTCAAAGCATGGGGAAAAAAGTTGCGGCTTATAGTCCCGCAATTACATTATTGAAACTTGCCTTTTTCGAAAAAAAAAACATATCACTCAATCAATCAAATATTATTTAAATAGCCCTTAATCACAAATGTCTCAAAGGGCTGCACAAAACACGACATCCTGAAATTGTTTGCAGAAATAGAGCCACAAGAACAACTAAGGATAGTAAGAAGAAACAGATAACAGAGAATAACAGATAATGATAATAATAAAAATAGAAGAAGAAATAACACAAATAACTAGGTAACATGAACTGTTTTGACATGTTTAGTTTTCTATTATTTTTGCAGTCACAGTCCATGGAAAAAGCAAATATGTCATCTCACATATTTTAATAATGCGGCATCTCCATATTGTGGAAGGGCCAAGCGTGGTGAGGCACAAGAAGGAAAAAAAAAAAGACGTTGGGAAGTATATGGAGTGAGGCAGAAGAAGGGCAGCTAGGTTGAGAAAAGGTGACAGGATGAAGAGCTGCCAGAAGTGAAGGGATGTCGGAAAAGAGGGCTTGAGAGGACATATTGAGTTGGACAGGCTGTGGAAAACTGCATAATGAGATATTCTGCAGCATCCACTGGGCTTGCTTGTGTTGGCAGCTGCTCTACAAGCGCCCCTGTCCAGTTGGAGCTTTTGCGAGTTATTTCTGCTTTCTCCCGTGACTCTGGAGAGCGAAGGCATAACACGTTTGGCATTTAAAAAGACTGGTGGGAGCCGCAAAATAGCTGCTTTCAAACTCTATTTGTGCTGCCTTTAATACACAGCCTGTAAATTGCATTTATGCAAATTCTCCTTTATGTCAGTGTTCCTTGCATGTCTGTCACCGCCACTGACATGGGCCCTTCGGTGAACAAAGAACAATTGTCGAGCATTCAAGTGATCGATTCTGCTTCTGCTCTAGAACTCTCACGACTTGTGCAAACCAGGTGGATTGACAGGCGTGTGGACAAATAAGTAGTAAGGCGAGAGTTGTTACCTCACTAACTGCCACGTAGTATCGAGGCTGCTGGAAATGCGGAGAGTTGTCATTGCGATCCCGCACGACAATGCGGACCTCGTGAAGGATCACGGTGCCGACCAGCTCGTTGGTGCACTGCACCTGAACCACGATGGACTGGATGTACGACGGGGGCTGGAAAACACACAAATAATTGACAATGAACAAGCAGTTTCACAAAATTTCAGCAAACCTTTCAAATGACATACAGTGGGAGTCCGATTTACAAACCTCTCATTATACAAACTTTTCGATTTATGAACCACAGACCGAATAAAACATTTTTTTTTGAACGAACCTTGTATCAGTTTACGAACGTTTCATCCACCCATTGTGTGCCTCTCTCTACAGTGCTCATTCAGTCAGCATAGTAGTACTGTCGTTAGCTACTTTGCTAATTGTTACTTTGTGTGCTTTTACGTGTTTTGTTTTGTTAGCATTTTTACAAAATTTTTTTGCTAGCTCAATACGAGTCCGAAGAAAGCAGTGGACAAGCAACGTGTGGTTTGAAACATGCAGAAATTATCCACAGCATTGTTAACACTGCCCCCTCCCCATTTCTTCAAGAGCACACCAAGAAGGTTAACCAACAAGGTAAAGTAGATTTTATTTTGATTTCTAATCATTGTATCGACCTGGCTGTTAAAGTTAAAGACTTTCGTTATTTTAAACTGTGAGTACACCACAGAGCTAGTGATAGTGTGCCTGTCAGCAGCGCGACTGAAAATGAGGACAGTTTAGCCAGTTGTTTTGGCTTGATAATTAAATAGAAAGTTGATCCATCACCCTCATGTTGGTTGTTTGGTATACAGTATTGTATAGTGCTTTATATTGTGGTCAAAGTGTACATAGTTTTACTAAAATATGGACTATTATAGAGGCTTCAACCCATTATTCATGTTTGCATTGTGTCTTATGTAAAAGTCAGTTTCAATACAATTTTTCTAATTACGAACACTGTTCAAGATCCAAGTAATTTCATAAATCGAGGTTCCACTGTATATTATCTCTAGGGACATTCCAGGTTAGGGACCCCCAAACTAATGGAAAGATGGAACAGGGAAGCCCTATTTATAAATATTGTATAACATTTGTGTTTTAAAGTAAACTTGTTTCAAAGCTTAAACTTGAACCTTGGGTTTTTCAGGTTGAGGGTAGGCTTATAACTCTTCTGCTTGTGTTTTGTTTTTGTATTTTTTACAAAACGATCTCTTTGTCTCCATCCAAACATTTAAACAACCTGTTAGCTGAGAATGTTCTCTCTGCCCATAACTGAGATCCTGACAGAGTTTTGTGATTGACACAGCAGCGATAGGGGCGGGTTCTCCTCGTTACAGTGACAAGGGGATAAGATTTCAAATCGGTGCCCTGCCGAAGGGCAAACCGAGCTCCTCTGTGTCGCTAAGTGTGCGCATTGATAACTGAAATACATCTTCTGCCTTCATTTATCCGTCAAATACATTGTATTGGACCAATATCAATGTGCATTGAAGCCACTTCAATTTGTGGCTATAAATATAAACAAAATCTAAAAAATAAATCTAATCAACAAACAATTTCACAACAGTGTTGTGTCGTGTTGAAGACGTCTTCTGTAGAAAGTAACATGTATATTCTTTGGAGTAGTTAGTGTACAGCTTTAATAGCAGTGTATATATATCAACTATCCACAGTCAGCCCCATTATTGTCTAAATAACTGGCAACACAAGTAAGTACAGAGACAATTGTATACTTTGCCTTCAGTCATGTTGGTGGTAGCATCATGGTCTAGGGCAGTGGTTGTCAAATGGGGGTACGCGTACCCCTGGGGGTACTTGAAGGTATGCCAAGGGGTACATTAGATGTTTTTTAAATATTGTAAAAATAGCAACAATTCAGAAATCCTTTATAAATATGTTTATTGAATAATACTTCAACAAAATATGAATGTAAGTTCATAAACTCAGTGAAGCACAAGCTCAGGTTTCTCACTGAAAATGTCTGTCAAAAAGAATTGCGAAAACAAATGCAACAATGCAATATTCAGTGTTGACAGCTAGATTTTTTGTGGACATGTTCCATAAATATTGATGTTAAAGATTTCTTTTTTTGTGAAGAAATTTTAGAATTAAGTTCATAAATCCAGAGGGATCTCTATTACAATCCCCAAAGAGGGCACTTTAAGTTGATGATTACTTCAATGTGTAGAAATCTTTATTTATAATTGAATCACTTGTTTATTTTTCAACAGGTTTTTAGTTATTTTTATATCTTTTTTTCCAAATAGTTCAAGAAAGACCACTACAAATGAGCAATATTTTGCACTGTTATACAATTTAATAAGTCAGAAACTGATGACATATTTTTTTTCAACCAAAAATGCTTTGCTCTGATTAGGGGGTACTTAAATTAAAAACATGTTCACAGGGGGTACATCACTGAAAAAAGGTTGAGAACCACTGGTCTAGGGCTGCATGAATGCTGTCGTCAATGAGGGAACTACCATGAATTGATTAACGTGGACCCTGACTTAAACAAGTTGAAAAACTTATTCGGGTGTTACCATTTAGTGGTCAATTGTATGAAATATGTACTGTACTGGGCAATCTACTAATAAACGTTTCAATCAATCAAAACTGAGGTTCTTTGTGGATCGAGAAAATGAATTCCAACAAATACTGTGACACTGTGAAGCAGTGAATCAGCTATCCACCATGATAACAAGCACACCTCCAAGATGAGTAAGACAGGTGCAAGTTGAAGGTGGAGGACTTGCACCTGTGGGGCATTCTCGGGTGGAAGGAAGCAAGGAAAGAAGATAGGTGGAGGAGTGCAAAGTTTCTACCATCCACCAGCTTCACCAGTGGTGTCATCATGGAAGAGTGGAAGAGGATTTCAGTCAAAACCTGTGCAGCTCTCGTGACCACCATGTCTAAGAGGATTAGGTCAGAGCTAGAAAACAATGGTGTTCACGCAAAATAGTCACAGCGAGGACACCATTTGGACATGGTGAATGGTTCCCATCTATTTAAACAACAATGTCTGTTTGTTGTGTCATTTTCAGAGGACAGTTCTACTCGCTGAACAACAGCACTCATGCAGCTCCAGACCATAACGCTACCACCAACAAGCTTGAATGTAGGCAAGACAATTATATTGATACTCACTTGTGTTGCCAGCAATTTAGACAATGGCTGTGTCGAATCAGTTTCAAGAGGACATTTTCCCTTATTGAACCACAGCTCCACCGATAGCAGCACTCATGCAGCCCCATATCTTGACGCACCGTGTTGTAGCTTTGTGTAGACCAATTTTCAGAGAATAGTACAATAAACCCATCCTCCTATTGAAGCCGTATGCGGACTTCTCTAAAACATATTTGTTTCTATAGTCTTTTGAGAATACTGTATATAATATGAGAAGTGCACTCACTTTTAAAGTGATTTTTTTAAGTATAGTGTACAAACTATTCATAAAATATTAAGAAAATCTAAAAATAAATCAAGACTTTGCGTCCATACATCTCTGTTGAGAACTCGCCCGGTGCTGTTGAGGTAAAGGGCTTGCTTGGAGGGGTCCAAAATCACCCAGTAGTCGTAGTTGTCCCTCAGAGACAACGAGATGGTTCGGTCTGGACCTTCTGCAACGCCATTGATCTGCATATTCTCCACCAGCAGCGTTCCTGAAAAAGCCAATTAAAATAAAAACAAAGTTGAAACTAAACTGAATGAAAGTGTGGGCGACAAAACCGTAGAATAATTAAGGGAGGTGGACTCAAAATAAAGAAAATTAATTTCTTCTGAAAGATAATCATATATTCTTAGAAGTAGCCAACCTCCTGTCTCCAGGACACAATTTAAAACGATAAATAATATGTATATATAATTGTGTTTAATAGTAGCAAATACATCAACAGTAACAGCTTGGTTGTAAACATCTTTATCATCTCTGCGTCACACTCGACATTTTCACAAGAGGCAAGTACGAAACAGCAACGGATGGAAACAAAAAAAAGGTCCACGAGAACTACCAAAAGTGCATCAATAAAGTATTCACAGCACTTCACTTTTTCCACATTTTGTTATGTTACAGCTTTATTCCGAAATTGAATAAATAAATGTTTGTTCTCAAAATACCCCATAATGACAATGTAATATGTCATTGGATGAAAACCAACACTACCCATCCAACTTGATGAAGCTTAAAAGGTGCTGCAAAAAGGAATTGGCGAAACTGCCCAAAAATAGGTGTGCCAAGCTTGTGGCATTGTATTCAAAAAGACTTGAGGCTGTAATTGCTGTCAAAGGTGCATCAACAAAGTATTGAGCAAACGCTGTGAATATTTATGTGCATTTGATTTTTTAAATTGTTATTTAGTTTTAAAGGGGAACTGCACTTTTGGAATGTTGCCAATCATTCACAGTCATTATTAAAGACATAATGACGGATGGATTAAAAAAAAAAAAAGCATTCTTAATAATAAACAAATAAAAGTCCGCTTACAGCGGAGCCAATGCGACCTCCACTATTTCGCCCATAAAGTCCAATAAATAACCATTCAAAAACCGCCAAAAATACTCCATTTACATTTCGTGACTTGAATATTAACCAAGTATTAGATATAGTTTTTTTTAAGCGCTAATACAGACAAACTATTTATAGCGGCAACGTGATCACTATCGTGTGTCCCAATGTTTACATCATTGAGTGGTCTGCTGCTTCCTTGCTATTTATTCTAGATCATAAATCATGCCTGTCACCTGGACAGAAGAAGTCTGAGTAGCTATTCCGACAAGTTGGTACACTTTGACAGCCATTTAGGGCCCGAAAATGGCCAGAACGACACAAAAAGACGCTTGGTACCCCTACGCCTTCACCCCATTTCTTTGTGATTATTATGAGACATTCTTCACCTAAATGTGAATTTATGAACACCCCAGCAGTTGGTATCCTAATGACAGCAGACCTTGCACGGTAAGTGATGTTTTATTATGTCTGTTGGCTCTCATAAAGTCTGCAGTGAGTATTAATCAGTGATGAAGAAAAAAAAAAGCAAACGTGCTGCGTTTTTGAAATTAATGCTTAAATTATCAAAATACGTTAATATTAAGTGTTATTATAAATGTGCCCATGACTACATTACACACACACACACAATATATATATACATATATCTATATATATACATATATCTATATATATACATATATCTATATATATATATATATATATATATATATATATATATATATATATATATATATATCAAGGGTTGGAATTGGGGGTTAAATCATCACCAAAAACTATTCCCAGGCGCGGCCACCGCTGCTGCCCACTGCTCCCCTCACCTCCCAGGGGGTGATCAAGGGTGATGAGTCAAATGCAGAGAATAATTTCGCCACACCTAGTGTGTGTGTGACAATCATTGGTACTTTAACTTTAAAATATATATATATATATACATATACACATACACATATATATATACATATATACATATACATATATACATATATATATATATATATATATATACACATATATACATATACATACATACATATATATACATACATACATACATACATACATACATATATATATATATCGATGCTGTCATCTAGCAAAGCTGAATTTGACCAAGCAACCCCCCCGTACCAAAAAGCCCTTGATGAAAGCGGATACAATTTCACCCTCACCTATGAACCCACGCCAGGAAACCAGCCAAAAAAGAACAGAAAACGAAACGACATCATCTGGTACAACCCCCCATACAGCAAAAACGTCTCAACGAACATTGGACACAAATTCCTCAATCTGATTGACAAACACTTTCCCAAAGACAACACCCTAAGAAAAGTATTCAACAAGAACAACATTAAATTGAGCTACAGCTGCATGAACAATATACGACAAATCATCTCAAACCACAACAAAACAATTGCAAATGAGCCGTCGGCCCCCAGACAGAGCGACTCCAAAACCAACAAAGGATGTAACTGTAGAAAGAAACCTGATTGCCCTCTCAACGGGGGGTGCTTACAAACATCAGTTGTCTACCAATCTAAGGTAATACGCAAGGACATTAACACATCCGACACATATATAGGATTAACCGAGGGAGAATTCAAAACCAGATGGAACAATCACAAGGCTTCTTTCAGGAACAAAAACCTGCGAAATACCACAGAACTCAGCAAACACATTTGGGACCTCAAAGACAATAATGTTGAATATTCAATAACATGGCAAATTCTTGCATCCAGCACACCTTACAATAGTGGTAATAAAAGATGCAACCTATGCTTGAAAGAGAAACTGTTTATTATTTACCGTCCAGACCTGTCATCCCTCAACAAGCGCAGCGAAATTGTAACATGCCGCCATAGACGGAAACACCTCCTAGGTAACACATGAGCCAATCACCACGCCCCTAGGCCAGCCTGTACCCACCCACTCTGTGCCCTATATAAACCATGGTATGCGAATGCTCCCATTAAAATCTCCTGACGATTGAGGGTACCCCCCCTCATGAAACAGGCCTGTAGAGATGAAATAGTCTTGTGATTTTTTTCCCCACACATACATATATTGCGCTCTACTACGGTATCGAGCACTATTTTTTGGATAACCTTATTAAGACATATATATATATATATATATATATATATATATATATATATATATATATATATATATATATATATATATATATATATATATACTTACATCATGTATATAAACCTCAATGGAGGCGTTAGGTTGTTTTTATAAGGGCTTTGTAGGCGGAATTGTGCGGCTCCCATCGTAAAGTGACTTTTGATTGCATTTATTATATATTTGGAATGCAAAGAAATCACATCCATCGTAATGTCTCTCATAGTGATTGTAAACGATAGGCAAAATTCCAAAAACAAAGTGCAGTTCCCCTTTAATAAATTTAATACATACATTTTCAAATTGTCCTTATGAGGTATTGTCTGTAGAATTGTGAGGACAAATATGAATGTATTACATTTTGGAAAAAGGCTGTAATTTAAAATGTGGAAAAAGTGAAGCGCTGTGAATACTTTCCAGATGCACTGTACACCACAGAGACGTGTGTGGGAGCAAAAATGCATTATTAAGTGAAACTTAATTGAGACTACTCAAGCGAGAGACTCATTAAAATACCTTGACTCCTTGCTTTATCATTCACACAACTATTATTAATACAATTTAAATGGAGAAA
Organism: Nerophis lumbriciformis; assembly: GCF_033978685.3. Lineage (NCBI taxonomy): Eukaryota > Metazoa > Chordata > Actinopteri > Syngnathiformes > Syngnathidae > Nerophis > Nerophis lumbriciformis. The sequence continues at coordinate 35,323,263 of NC_084558.2, read as the reverse complement.
CATTCAATGTTTGCTGCTTATTACAAAGAATGATGCATACTGTACATATGACATGACCGCTTTAGTAGTAAACGGTGTAGCCCGGGCATTTATTTACATAAACCACAAGCAAGCATGTTATAATTTGAGAGAGACTGAAAACCCAACACAAATAACCATGTTTAACTTTAATGAGTTGAATTTTATGATTAAGTTGAAAGAACCACATAGCTCTGTTTGAACACATTTAGATTAATAAACAAGTATATTGCACAACACAGTAGCAACAAAAGTAACATTGTGATGGTGGCAAGGATCAAATTGCCAGCATTATGTAAAAATAGGGGTGAAATTTGAATCATAATTTGAGGTTCCACATTCGATTTAGGGACTATATTAGTTTATTTAGAACGATCCGATCCGAAACCATTCAGTGAATTGAAATCCATTCAGTAACTTTATGCCCAAAATTCAACCGTTGTGACTTTGAAATAAGCACTGCCGGTGGAGTTTCCTTTACTCATGTTAATTCTTGTAAGGGAATTATGTGTAAATGAATTATGGATACAAACAAGAAAGGAAACGACAATTAATATGGCCAATGCATCTTATCTGAATAAAGTGCAACCAACACTGAATTGAATTAATAAGACCTGGAAACTTTTTCTGCTTACATTTTCAATATTCAAAAACATTTTCAATAAAAATACAGTAACAAACATTTTAACATAAGATATACCCAATACTTTTTCTGTTGTTTGCCAACATACAAATAATAGAATATTAATAATGATGAATGATTAATGAAGAAAATTACCTAAGTAATTAAGTGCAACCAATTATTTTAGGATGAAATGAGCTGACATTTAACCTGCTACAACTCTTATTTTAGTAAAGAGCTATAGTGGCCGAGAAAAGTGACAAACGCCACAACCCAACAACGTAAAGCTACAACATGTACCCCGCCTTTCGCCCAAATGCAACTGCGATAGGCTCCACCCACCCCCGCGACCACGAGAGGGACAAGCGGTAGAAAATGGATGGATGGATGGACAACAACAACAGAAAGACGCAACGTCAGTGACAGCGGACACGTTTCGGCGACAGACCAAGTAGCTGAGGCGGAAAGTTGAAAACGGTTTAAAGAAAGTTGGAAAAGTGAAGTGAAGTGTGAGCATATTTTTAGTCATGAATAACTTTAATAATACTCATATAATATATTCATGACACCGTTTTTAACCTTCCACTTCAGTCACCTCGTCCGCCGACAAAATGTTGTTCGCTCTCACTTACCTTGTGTCCGTCACTTCCGTTGTGGCTCAAAGTTGTGTTGCGGCTTTACATTGTGTTGTGGCATTTGTGGCTTTTGCAATCGTGCTATAGCTGAATGTTGTTGTGTTTGTTGTGCTTGATGATATTGTTTTGAGGCGTTTGCATTTGTTGTGACGAGAGATGTCCGATAATGGCTTTTTTGCCGATATCCCATATTCCGATATTGTCCAACTCTTAATTACCGATTCCGATATCAATCGATACCGATACATACCAGTGACGTGCGGTGAGGTTCATGACTGGTGAGGCACTGACTTCATCACAGTCAGATTTACAAACATATGAACCCTAAAGAGTATCTTATTCACCATTTGATTGGCAGCAGTTAACGGGTTATGTTTAAAAGCTCATACCAGCATTCTTCCCTGCTTGGCACTCAGCATCAAGGGTTGGAATTGGGGGTTAAATCACCAAAAATGATTCCCGGGCGCGGCGCCGCTGCTGCCCACTGCTCCCCTCACCTCCCAGGGGGTGAACAAGGGGATGGGTCAAATGCAGACGACAAATTTCATTACACCTAGTGTGTGTGTGACAATCATTGGTACTTTAACTTAACTTTAACTTTACACATACAAACTGTAGCACACAAAAAAGCACATTTAATAAAAAAAACTTTATTATGGTCTTACCTTTACTTATAAATTGAGTCCATGCGCCGCAACTAAAGCCCTCACTTAAACTTTCCACGTGCAAGATTGAATCTATTTAAAAAAGTGTAACCGAGGGTTTATAAATGTCGCCTATACTGTATGAAACTACAAAATAACAAACACGGAGGCTCCAGTTTACACGAGGACCACTTTATTTACCTTCTTTCAAAAACCTCCGCTCCACTCCGTGACATCACTTCCGCTCTTAGCGCCTTCAAAATAAGAGCTCAAGGCATATACTGTATAACAGCGCATAACAGGAACTTAACATCACAAAGAGGAAAGCCCATGAAAATAGGTTACAAAAGTTATTTAATAAGAAGCCAAAAAGTGCAAAAACAATAATGTTCGTGTTGGGGGAGTTGTGAATTAGATACACCTGCAGTCTGCAGGTGTACCTAATGTTATGGCCCTGCAGTCATTCACAACTCCTCCAACACGAACATTATTGTTTTTGCACTTTTTGGCTTCTTATGAAATAACTTTTTTAAATAGATTCAATCTTGCACGTGGAAAGTTTAAGTGTGGGCTTTAGTTGATATAACAATTCTACGGCGGGGGTGCACGAGGCGGGGTTACTGGAGCCTCAGCCAGTGCGTCTTTTGCAGCAGTTTTATGATCGCTCAGCACAAGAAATACGTTACACACATACAGTTGTTGACAAAATACACTGTACATTATATACCTCAGCTAACTAAACTATGGAAATGTATAATATAGTAGTTCATATAGCAATACAGTCTCACTGCATAGCAGGCCAGCAGTTAGCCGAGTCCGGAATCCATGTTGAGGCACTGAGTGACATGCCTCAACTGGCTGCTGATCACCGCACCGTCTCTTCTCAGTATTTGAACGGCAAATGTGAAAATTCAGCGATTTTGAATAAAAATAATCTAAAACTGGTGAAGTTAAATGGAAAATAACTTCATAGTATAATCACTGGATACATTTAACAATTAATTGTTTTTCTTTTCACTTTTTTTTTCTTTCCATGATGGCAGGTGAGGCCCCGCCTCACCTGCCTCTAGTGACTGCACGTCACTGATATATACAGTCGTGTAATTAACACATTATTATGCCTAATTTTGTTGTGATGCCCCGCTGGATGCATTAAACAATGTAACAAGGTTTTTCAAAATAAATCAACTCAAGTGGGGACGGCGTGGCGAAGTTGGTAGAGTGTCCGTGCCAGCAATCGGAGTGTTGCTGGTTACTGGGGTTCAATCCCCACCTTCTACCATTCTCGTCAGCTCCTGATGGGTGCTGGTTAGCGCCTTGCATGGCAGCTCCCGCCATCAGTGTGTGAATGTGTGTGTGAATGGGTGAATGTGGAAATAATGTCAAAGCGCTTTGAGTACCTTGAAGGTAGAAAAGCGCTATACAAGTATAACCCATTTATCATTTATTTATAAGTTATGGAAAAAAATGCCAACATGGCACTGCCATATTTATTATTGAAGTCACAAAGTGCACTATATTTTTTAACATGCCTCAAAACAGCAGCTTGGAATTTGGGACATGCGCTCCCTGAGAGAGCATGAGGAGGTTGAGGTGGGCGGGGTTGAGATGGGGGTAACGGGGGAGGGGGCTGTATATTGTAGCATCCCGGAAGACTTAGTGCTGCAAGGGGTTCTGGGTAGTTGTTCTGTTGTGTTTATGTTGTATTACGGTGCGGATGTTCTCCCAAAATGTGTTTGTCATTTTTGTTTGGTGTGGGTTCACAGTGTGGCGCATATTTGTAACATTGTTAAAGTTGTTTATACGGCCACCCTCAGTGTGACCTGTATGGCTGTTTTTGATTGATTGATTGAAAATGTTATTAGTAGATTGCACAGTTCAGCACATATTCCGTACAACTGACCACTAAATGGTAACACCCGAATAGGTTTTTCAACTTGTTTAAGTCGGGGTCCACGTAAATCAATTCATGGTACAAATATATACTATCATCATAATACAGTCATCACATAAGTTAATCATCAGAGTATATACATTGAATTATTTACATTATTTACAATCCAGGGGGTGGGATGAGGAGGGTTTGGTTGATAACAGCATACTTCAGTCATCAACAATTGCATCATCAGAGAAATGGGCATTGAAACAGTGTAGGTCTGACTTGGTAGGATATGTACAGCGAGCAGAGAACATAGTGAGTTCAGAAAGCATAAGAACAAGAAATACATTTGATTATTTACATTTGGTTATTTACAATCCGGGGAGGTGGGATGTGGAAGGGGGGAGGGTGTTAGTCAAGGGTTGAAGTTGCCTGGAGGTGTTGTTTTAGTGCGGTTTTGAAGGAGGATAGAGATGCACTTACTTTTACACCTGTTGGGAGTGCATTCTTGTATTTGTTGACCAAGTATGCATTGCATTCACTTGTGTGTGTGTGTGAAAAGCCTTAGATAATGTGTGATTGGGCCAGCACGCAAAGGCAGTGCCTTTAAGGCACGCCCCCAATATTGTTGTCTGGGTGGAAATCGGGAGAAATTCGGGAGAATGGTTGCCCCGGGAGATTTTCGGGAGGGGCACTGAAATTCGGGAGTCTCTGGGAGAGGCAACTGCTCTGTACTTCTCCCTACGGCCGTCGTTTTAAAAAGTCCTAACTTTTACTTTTTGAAACCGATACCGATAATTTCCGATATTACATTTTAAAGCATTTATCGGCCGATAATATCGGCAGTCCGATATTATCGGACATCTCGAGTTGTGACCTTTCCCCGCCAGTGTAGCTAGCCGCCATTCTTGTTTTGATGACTGTCGGCGTCAAGTAGACAGACTTGAGCTATGTTTAACTTTATCATTAAAAGTGTCAAACTTCATATAAAGTCTGCCGTTCTTAAATCCAAGGTTTTCTTGTTTGTAGTATAAATAAAATCGATTGATTGCCTTTTAAAACTATGTTAGATCGATATATATCTTCCGGAAGGCCAACTTGCCGAGCACAGATCAATGTAGCTGAATCTTAGGAATATAAATCGATAAATGGATGAAGTGGATGAATCGTTACACCCTTATTTAATACTCCTGATGAGTTCATAGTAAACAACAAAAACTTCTGGATGCTGACACCTTATGATACTTCAAATGCCACGCAGGGTTCTTACACTTAAAGTTCTCCAAAACCATTTACTGCATTTCCATGACCATAAAAAAGTATTTAATCTCAATGGCACTACCGAAAACAAATTATTTGTAACACCAAGTAAAATTAGGTTTGTGAAATGTATGGTGCATCTCTAAAACAAACAAAAAAAACACCACACAGGCACACATCTTCTCATATTTCAGTTCCAGCATATTTTTTGTCATTACTCCTGTTCCATCCCACAGCCTCACGTATAAATCCATTTGGTGGACAAATGGTGGTTTAGGCTTTTGTCAAAAAGCACTACATATGCTGTTTGTTGAAACACTATTGACAAGTAAGAGTCTTTTTAAAGCACAAAACACAGACATAGGCACATTTGCAATCTGGCTGTCCAGGAACATGGCAGCAAATAGACTGCTCGTGTCCTTGGGTGACTTGAATGGTTAGTATGAATACACGTATTCTAGAGCCCGCAATATATTCAGGACTTTATTTTTGCAGAAACGTCCAACGTTTTCTGCTTCGTTGCTGCAGCATCGGTGTTCATGACCGCTATTGCGCTGCTAGCGACAGTTTCGTGTTTTTTTACCCTTAAAGTGGATAACAAGCGCCACCTCACCCATATTCAAAAAATAAAAATAAAAATGTACAGCAGTTTGCATTTAGCACATCTTGGGTCAGTGCTTTAGACTGTTTCCACTGTGGGCCACACACTGAAAAATCAAAGCATGTAGGGGCCATTTTGATATTTTTCATTTTTAAAACCAATACAATGTCATTTTTTTCTTTTTCCTTTAGGGCTCCCCTCAAGAATAGTCTCAGTTATAAAAAATTTTTAAAATAAGTAATATATGAAAATGTTTAATTTATATTCAGCACTTAAATCTCCAGATGAACGTCAGGTCATTCGATCAATATAAAGTTATTTTATTACTAGATGAGGTAATTCCTGAAGGAATTGCGTGTGAATGCTCCAATGCTGAAGTTGAACTGAAATGCTGAAAGAATGTAGTATGAATGTAAGAATAGTTCAAATATTGGAATGGTTTGAATGTTGAAAAGCTGACGCTGAACTGAAATGCCAATGGAATGTAGGAAGAATGTAGAAATGGTTTGAATGTTGAAATCGTTTAAACGCTGAAGTGGTTTGAATGTTGAAGAGTTTGAATTTCCAGGAAAACCAGAATTTTGTTTGGAACTTGGGAAAGTGTTCATTTGAATGTCCAGGATGAGTGGAATGTGTTGATATTGGAATGGTATAAATAAGTTGAAAAATGTGGGAATTGTGCGACTTGAAAAATGTCCCATTCATTTCAATGGGAACTTCCTGGAAATTTGGGAATTTGGGGAAAAGCGGGATTTTTTAAAAAAATGATTAGGAGCATGAATGTCCTGAATGAGCTGAATTGGCTGGTGTTGGAGTTGTTTAAATCGGTCAAGAAATGTTGAAGCAGCAACAGTTTTTTATGTGAGAAATGGTATTATGGAATTTCCGAAAAAGCGGTAATTTTTTCAAAAATGGTAAAAAACTTGAATGTTGGTTGGTGTTGGAATTTTTCAAATCGGTCGAAGGTTGAAGTAGTAACATTTTCAATTGAGAAATGGTATTAAGGAATTCCTGGAATTTCGGGAAAACTGGGAATTTTTGCAGTTCGAAAAACAACTTTGATTTTGTCCTGATTAAGAGGAATGTTTGGACGGTAGAACGGTTAAAGTGGGCTGAAAAATGTGGAAGGAGTAGTCGCTAAAAAAAAGGGTCAAAAAAGAGTTTGAAAAAACGGGAATTCTGTGAATTCCTGGATTTTTTTTTAACTTGGAAAAATAGTAGTTTGAATGTCTAGGATGAGTGGAATATGTTGAAGGTGGAATGGTTTGAATCGGTTGAAAAATGTGGAAATGGTGGAAGTTTGAAAAATGGCCAAGTCATTTTGAATGGGAAAAATGTTCCGGAAAACCTGGAATTCTGGGAAATTTGTCAAGGAAAAGCCCACGATTCCCGGAAAGTTTGAAGTTGGAACGGTTTGAATCGTGTAAAAAATGTGGAAGGTAGAGCTCGCCAAAATCTGGAGAAGAAGAATAGATAGATGAATTTTGGTGTAGAAAACCATATGTGTGAATGCTTTGGAGCATTCACACAATTATGTAAGTTTTATGCCCTATTTGTCAAAAATCTGTGTATTGGCAAAAACACAACAAATGCAATATTTTCAACCAAAAAAATATTTCAAAGCGGAATATTTAATGTCAAGTAACTGGAGTTTGCTGGAATTTTTGTCAGCATCTTCACATCGCTAGCTGAAGTAGCTAACTAGTGGTCGTACCTGCAGTTTGTACACTGCAAAACTGAAATCCAAGTAAGATTAAATATCTAAAATAAGGGTGATATTTGCTTATTTTCTGTCTGATAAGATAATTCTTCTCACTAAGCAGACTTTATGTTAGAGTGTTTTACTTGTTTTAAGGGTGTTGGTCCTAAATTATCTCAGTAAGATATTACAGCTTGTTGCTGAGATTTTATGACCTATATTGAGTAAAACATGCTTGAAACTAGAATATCAACTGATGCAAAGCTGTGTCATCAACACTCACAAGTGTAAAACTGCTTTTTTAAAGTAATAATTTCTTACTTCAAGCATGAAAAAAAATATCATTATGTCAAGATAATGGCACTAGCATTTACTTAATTTAAGAATATTTTTCAACATATTGAGCAAAAAGGTCTCTTTTTTTTCTACCAAGAAAAGTGCACTAGTTATTAGTGAGAATATACTTATTTTAAGGTATTTTTTCATTGAGGTTAGCTAATTTTACTTGTTTTGGAAAGTCTTGACAAGACGAATTTTCTTGTTCTATTGGCAGATAATTTTGCTTAGTTCAAATAAAATACCCCTAATTTTTGTATTTTTTTTTCTTGTTTTTGAACACTGACTTTTTGCAGTGTAGGCGCTTGCACGCGGTCTGCCTACTTCTGAAAAAATATTACTTTCCATTACCTTTCCAAGGCCTGGAAGCTGGATTTTAAAATTCCATGACTTTTCCAGGTTTTTCATGATCGTATGCACCCTGGACTTAGAAGTAGCTTTGCACTGTTTTGTATTGTCTACGTTAGCCGCGAGCAAGGACGGAACAATGTGTTGAGGACACTGCCGTTGTCTTATGGTGGTCAAATTTGCGTGACGCATATAGAATGTGTCATCAACATGCATTATCAAGATTTGACTACAGTATTAAAAGATTTATTGTCGGACAAATTTATACCATTTATAACATTTCAAAGTTTAGCTTTTGATGAAATGTCTAAATGAATGCACTTCAGTAGGAGACTGAGCCATAAAAACCATGTGTCGCTCCTCCATGCACTTCCACATACAACATCTGCACAAACACACACTGCACAATCTAATATCTGACACCGAAATTGGGTCGTCGCCCTGTGTGCTCCCGCCAAAAAGATGTGGAACGCCTTGACGTGATTTGCTGATGTAGGGAAACTGGCGGGGGGAAAATTTACTGTTAATCAAATTGCCTTCTTTACATTAGAAATAGGATGGAAAATTCATGGAGAGACTTTCAGCATATGCGGTCTCAAGGTCCTTGATGCTGGTTTTTCACAGGGTTGCATTGCACAGTGGAAAACTGATCATTCAGTCACCTTGTGTTGTACGATATCGAATTTGGCTCACCATAAACGTGGGCTGTCTTCACAGTTACCTTACTTGAGGAGGCTGTGTAATGAGTATTATTGTGCAGCGTCAGATTAAAACCAATGAAGAGAACACAAGGAGATCGAACATAGATACAGTAGTAGGCTACTATGCCAAACTCTTATGCCACTAATGCTTGGATGAGAATCTGTCTTTAAAAACAACTTCAAGAGGTTAATGTGGCCAAGTAAGCGCAACAGCCGGATCCTGACTCTTGTAAAATTAAATGGACTGGAAACCTAATTAATGCCATTAATAGGATCTGTATCCATCTAATTTTTACTACAAAATGACTGCAGTGAAACAAGTTCGTTAAAACACAAGCAACCCTTGCATGAACTTTGTTTGACATACTGTATAAATCTGTAGAAAATTCATCTGTATGAATGTTAGACTAATACTAATGCTTGATAATCTGCTGGATTTTGATGTATTTCAATAATTACATTGAAACTCAAGCAGTAGGAACAATGGCAATTTTATTTTGCTAGGGGCTAATGCACTGCATGAAAGACCAATTTCCATTTGATTTGGGACCTTTCAAGATTCTATAATAAAAGCAAAACTGTTTACTTTAAGCAGTCAGCACTGAGGATTTTATGCAATTATACACTGTTTCATACACTGATTATCTGATGAATGCCTGATTGCCCTGATGTATCTTTTCCCCACAAAGTAAGATGTAGCTTCTGCATACAAACCATCGTGGGAAAGACAGTACATTATTGTCCGGTTAGGAGGTCACAAACCCACGTAGTCTATAACAAGATCTGATAGCTCAGTTACAGCTCTTGTTATTACCAAATCTGTGTTATATGTGTTTTATGTTGCACGATTGCACCAAGAAAAATTCCTAGTTTGTGAACCCGTTCTCAAACAATGGCAATAAAACGATTCTGATTCTGATGACCTATAGTATGTTGACAATGTGCACAAACTGTGGAAACTAGCGTGTTTATATTATGTGCATTCTACTTGTTCTCGCATTCTAATGAATAAATCCAGTTTACACACTGATTAGTTTTTTTTATGTACCCAAAACAGCCACAAAGCAGCTCCATCTGAAAGAACAACAAACTCCATTACCATGCAGCTGGGACACAATGCACAAAAGAGATGGGAAAGAAATTGAGAGGGGGATAGGGGGGGACACACCACTGTATGCAATATATTAGCATTGGACAAATTAAGTGTGTCTTCCCTGATTATTAGCCTTGTTTATGTCATGGGTAAAGTTATAAGTTGTGGTTCTCTTCTCACAGTACATTCCATTGAAAAAACATTGCCTTCATAGTTGTGCAGTGACGTGCGGTGAGGTTGATGGCTGGTGAGGCACTGACTTCATCACAGTCAGATTTACAAACATATGAACCCTAAAGAGTATCTTATTCACCATTTGATTGGCAGCAGTTAACGGGTTATGTTTAAAAGCTCATACCAGCATTCTTCCCTGCTTGGCACTCAGCATAAAGGGTTGGAATTGGGGGTTAAATCACCAAAAATGATTCCCAGGCGCGGCGCCGCTGCTGCCCACTGCTCCCCTCACCTCCCAGGGGGTGATCAAGGGGATGGGTCAAATGCAGAGGACAAATTTAATTACACCAAGTGTGTGTGTGTGACAATCATTGGTACTTTAACTTAACTTTACATATACAAACTGTAGCACACAAAAAAGCACATTTAATTAAAAAAAACGTTATTATGGTCTTACCTTTACTTAGAAATTAAGTCCATGCACCGCAACTAAAGCCCTCACTTAAACTTTCAACGTGCAAGATTGAATCTATTTAAAAAAGTGTAACCGAGGGTTTATAAATGTCGCCTATACTGTATGAAACTACAAAATAACAAACACGGAGGCTCCAGTTTACACGAGGACCACTTTATTTACCTTCTTTCAAAAACCTCCGCAACGTGACATCACTTCCGCTCTTAGCGCCTTCAAAATAAGAGCTCAAGGCATATACTGTATAACAGCGCATAACAGGAACTTAACATCACAAAGAGGAAAGCCCATGAAAATAGGTTACAAAAGTTATTTAATAAGAAGCCAAAAAGTGCAAAAACAATAATGTTCGTGTTGGAGGAGTTGTAAATTAGGTACACCTGCAGTCTGCAGGTGTATCTGCACAGCAGGCCAGCAGTTAGCCGAGTCATTGCGCAATCCATGTTGCGGCACTGAGTGACGTGCCTCAACTGGCTGCTGTTCACCGCACCTTCTCAGTATTTGAACGGCAAATGTGAAAATTCAGCGATTTTGAATACAAATAATCTAAAACTGGTGAAGTTAAATGGAAAATAACTTTATAGTATATTCACTGGATACATATAACAATTAAATTTTTTTTTTTTCTTTTTAAATTTTTTTTCTTTCCATGATGGCAGGTGAGGCCCCGCCTCACCTGCCTCTAGTGACTGCACGTCACTGGAACTTACCTGTCAACAGTGTTGGGACTAACGCGTTACTGTAACGCCGTTAGTTTCGGCGGTAACAAGTAATCTAACGTGTTATTTTTTATATTCAGTAACTCAGTTACCGTTACTACATGATGCGTTACTGCGTTATTTTACGTTATTTTTTATGTAGTATCGGCTAGAAACAGAAGATCTGAGTGTGTTTTATTGGCACGCTGCAGTGTCGTCCTTCTGATTCTTCCTCTGTCACAAGCCGAAGGCGCGCTCTGTGTGTGTCTGGGGGAGGGGAGGGGATTGGAGGGGAGGGAGGATGCGCAATAAACGATAAATAAATAAATGATAATACAATACAACGTAAACCACAGAGTGTTCTGTGGTTACTTTTTGGTTGGCCAAGCTAAGTCCGGCTGGAAATCGTGAGAATGGTTGTCCCGAGGAGAGGCACTGAAATTCGGGAGAGTTGCCAAGTATGAGATATTCTCACTTCTTTTCTTTTGTCGAGCACAAAGAAAAGAACATTTTAGTTAAATGTAAGTTGTGTCTTGGATCAAAGATCCCGTCTACTGCCCAAAATAAAATCTGCCTGGTTAGACTTTGTGTATGTCACGTGTGCCTTCCTTAGGTGAAGCCAGATTTACAGCTATGTTGTTATTATGTTGTTTGTTACTTGTGTATGTTATGTTGCAGCTATTTAAAATAGTTTTGTCAATTTGTTCTGGCCTGAAATAAATTGGCCCTTTGAAACATATCTTTGTCTTTGTGTGTTGTATGTAGACCACATTGCTTAGCAGAGTTCAGCGATGCAAATGCATGTCAAGTTGATCAACACATTGTATTATTCTCCACTGCAATAACAGTACTGAAATGAAGTCTAAAAGGGCATTAATGGGAGCTTTTTTTAAAAAAAAGAAAAAAAGGAACTAAATAGTTACTTTTCACAGTAACGCGTTACTTTTTGGTGTAAATAACTAAATTAGTAACTGAGTTACTTTTGAAATAAAGTCACTAATAACTTTAACTAGTTACTGGTTTTCAGTAACTAACCCAACACTGCCTGTCAACCCTTTTTTTTTTTTATCTTGCCCTTCTTTCCTGCCGCTTTCCTGTTCCTGTATTTTTTTTAATTGTTTTGATTCTGATTCTGGTAAGAGTAGATTAGGGTATATAGTTTCTGAAATGGAAAGACGTTAACGTGGGGCGGCGTGGCGCAGTGGAAGAGTGGCCGTGCGCGACCCGAGGGTCCCTGGTTCAATCCCCACCTAGTACCAACCTCGTCATGTCCGTTGTGTCCTGAGCAAGACACTTCACCCTTGCTCCTGATGGGTGCTGGTTAGCGCCTTGCATGGCAGCTCCCTCCATCAGTGTGTGAATGTGTGTGTGAATGGGTAAATGTGGAAGTAGTGTCAAAGCGCTTTGAGTACCTTGAAGGTAGAAAAGCGCTATACAAGTACAACCCATTTATTTATTTATAACGTATCTTGTTTTCATGTTAGCATTTTAGCTAGCGAGCTGGCGCAAGTCAGTCCATGAGTTTATCCAAGTGCAGTTTTCGATCATTTTAATTTAAAACGGTATTGCTAACTGTCAGGATTTTTACAGTTTATCGTGACATCTTTAGTTATTAGTATCAAAATGTTATCTTTTTCTCATTACACTACATTTTTTTGCTGTTTTTTTTTCTTTTCGTTAGTGTTTTTTGTTTGATTTTATTTCAAAATTATGCAGTGACCAAATACAACTCTGGCTGCGGGCTGCAAATCACCCCCTGGCCACAATTTGGACACCAATGATCTAGCAGCTTTATCTAGCGCTGCATTCATTTTAAAATGTCGCTACTCCACTGTTAGGTGAGAAACTCATGTGTGTGACGCGCTGTATTGTTGTTTATAATAAACTCGTCATCATTGCTTTCAATGCTGACTGAGCAGTTTGCGCATTACTGCTATTACAACACTGGTTGTGTTGCTGGTGTGTTGTGTAAGTTACCAGTTAGTAAAAGACTACAGTATGTACTAGAGATGTCCGATAATATCGGACTGCCGATATTATCGGCCGATAAATGGTTTAAAATGTAATATCGGAAATTATCGTTATCTGTTTCAAAAAGTAAAATGTATTACTTTTTAAAACGCCGCTGTACGGAGTGGTACACGGACGTAGGGAGAAGTACAGACCGCCTATAAATGTTAAAAGGCACTACCTTTGCGTGCCGGCCCAATCACATGATATCTACAGCTTTTCACATGCACAAGTGAATGCCATCCATACTTGATCAACAGCCATACAGGTCACACTGAGGGTGGGCGTATAACAACTTTAACACTGTTACAAATATGCGCCACACTGTGAACCCACACCAAACAAGAATGACAAACACATTTCGGGAGAACATCCGCACCGTAACACAACATACACACAACAGAACAAATATCCAGAACCCCTTGCAGCACTAACTCTTCCGGGACGCTACAATATACACCCCCCCGCTACCCTCTACCCCTCCCACCCACCTCAACCCCGCCCCCCTAACCCCGCCCACCTCAACCTCCTCATGCTCTCTCATGGAGAGCATGTCCCAAATTCCAAGCTGTGTTTTGAGGTATGTTAAAAAAAATTATGCACTTTGTGACTTCAATTAATATATATGGCAGTGCCATGTTGGCATTTTTTTCCATAACTTGAGTTGATTTATTTTGGAAAACCTTGTTACATTGTTTAATGCATCCAGTGGGGCATCACAACAAAATTAGGCATAATAATGTGTTAATTCCACGACTGTACATATCGGTATCGGTTGATATCGGAATCGGTAATAAAGAGTTGGACAATATCGGAATATCGGATATCGGATATCGGAAAAAAAGGCATTATCGGACATCTCTAGTATGTACTTTCTCATAAACGACAAATCAGAAGAAGAAATGCATTAAAATCGAGTAAAGATTGCAGAATCTTATTCAAGTAAAACACGGTCTCCACACAAAAGACTAAAAAGTGGAGCATCTTAATTTCAGTAAATATATGTTTTCCATTGAACAATAAGGTAAAAGACACACTTGTTGCTAGTGTTTTGTCCCAAAGCTTGACAGCAGACTCAAAAGCAGCTATAAAAGACTGCATCTGCTCCACTTAGCCTTGTCAGGAGTCAAAAGACAAGGCAGAGCAGTGCGACTTAGCCACTCCTGTGCTTCCGTTGACACCTGAGCTTAAGTTTGTGGATAGCACACGGGCCTCGCAGCGACGGCAGCGCTCGGCTGAGGCCTGATGAATATTAATGAGCCTTAGTTACACTCCGGCGCCAAATGGCAGCTGCTGAAAAAAGGTCAAGATCTTCTCGCTGTGTTTGTGCAAAGTTTGGGGAGGACTACCTTAACAGTTCATGTAGCATATCTGCTGCATTCAATCAGGCTGTAACTGAATTAAAACTTACCATTCGGACTCTCCTCATCTATGGCAACAATGGTAGCAGGAGGACCAGAACGAGAAAGTTTACATTCTGAAAGAGAAATTAAAAACGTTAGCATATTTACGCAGATTATAAACATCGAGAAAGATCTACAGCAGGGATGCCAAAAGTGATTCTCGTGTGGGGCCCGTCGCGTCGTTTCGTTCGGCCCGCCGAAGGGTGGCTAGAAATGTAATACCCATTCATACTGACCTCTTTCAAGCGGCACAATCATTCATGGCATGTCCGCAAGGCTACACTGTAAACAAGTCAGTAAATTTTATTGTAAAAAACCTGGCAGCTTAGTCGCCAGGAATTCACTCTAAAATCATCAGTGGTACCATTTTTCCATTTACAGTAATGCACTGTAAAAACAGGGAACATAGATTTGACGATAAAAAAGTATCAGCTCAGTCGCCAGAATTTTGCAGTAAAAATAACAGTGGCACAGTTTTTCAATTTATAGTAATGCACTGTAAAAAAATGGATGTAGATTTTATGTAAAAAAAAATGGCAGATGGGTCACCAGACTTTTAACGTAAAAACAACAGTTTTTCAATATACAGTAATTTGGTGTAAAAAACACGTAAATCTTACGGTAAAATTCTGGTGACTGAGCTGCCCATTTTTTTCCAATCGTAAAATCTATAGTTGTTTTTTTTACAGGCAAACTCGTTGCGTTTGAATTTGAGACCCGTGGTCTTTGGTAAAGTTGTGAGTTTTAGACGCTCAATGAAGAAGAATTATCTTGGTCGCCATGCTTCGCCCACGTCCGATAATGAAAAACTAAACCCTTTGAAATTTAGCATCCTCCATATGTCTCATCTGTCTGGGTGAAGTTTAAAAGCGATCAGATGAAATATCAAGGAGAAACTGGTTACAGAACAACACCCGGTGTCAAAAATCTGTAAAAAAATGACCTTTTTGAATGTTTTGAGGTTAGAAATGTACATAAAAGTTGCAGAGTTGCATGCTAACTGAACTACACATGACTGTGTGACAATCTCCACTACCTTATATTGATTAAAAGGCGGTAAGAGGAAAAAAATACTCACTGGTGGTGTTGTTGCATGGTAAAATTCGCTGTTTGGCACGCGGACTATTGGCACATTTTAACTTTGGCCCTTGGAGGCAAAACGTCTGATCACCCCTGATCTACAGCGTATTAACCCGCCTAAAGCAAATGCATTCTATACAATGACAATTAGAAAATACTGGTGATGCAAGGTTACACAGGGTTGACACACAAACAGGGAAGGAAAAGAGTGGAAGTACTCCTCACCCTCATATTGCCAGTCTGCAGTAGAAGACCGAGCCACCAGGAAGGAGGAAGGAAAAGATGAAGGAAAGCAGCCAGAAAAAAAAGAGGACAAAAACATTAGAGAAAACATCTTAAAGCAGGGAATGGCTTTGTGCTTTTGAAAAGAACACACATTTAAAAATGATGACCACTCTTGAGGCATGATGTTGACATGTATGCATGCATTTTTTTTCAACCCGCATTCATAACTTCCTTTAAAAGAAAAAAAAACGCCTGCCTCGAAATGATTTGCACCCAGAGCAGGAGTCCGCAGCTGCCAATGTGACATTCAAGTATTCAAAAGGGGCTCTTCACTTGACAACATTCAAAGGCTCTTCAGGACAGTAAACTAATCACATAGCAAAAGCATCCAAGATTTCAGAAGAAAAACTCTTAAAGAATATTGCATGGTTGAAGTTAAAGGTTTCAAACTGAGCCTCCTTTAATTGTTCAAAACACTGTATAGGAGCTATAAAAACATTTATCAAACATACCCTGAGCAACATGCAACACAATAGCTAAAAATTGCCAGATGTAAGTGGTTTTACTTTATTTTAGTTGTGTTATACAGTGGTTAACCTCTCTATATTCATGTATGACCAGTAAGAAGACATTTAAACAATAGTGCATCCAAAGTGTGTTGTCTGAAATCTAGCTCTAGCCGGAAATTGACACGGTTTAAAAGGGCTTTAGGTCAGCCCTGATCTTTGTGTCTGTAGCTTTAATGCCAATGAGCTGTAGTTTCTCAAAACCTGTCTCCTGTTATGCATTATATAGGGAGGAACATAATTGGCCTCCGATC
The DNA here is from genome assembly GCF_033978685.3 of Nerophis lumbriciformis. Lineage (NCBI taxonomy): Eukaryota > Metazoa > Chordata > Actinopteri > Syngnathiformes > Syngnathidae > Nerophis > Nerophis lumbriciformis. The sequence continues at coordinate 35,306,545 of NC_084558.2, read as the reverse complement.
CTGATCTGTTTTTTTTTTTGTTACCTGAGATCTGATCAGAGTTCCAATTCGATACTTTGACGATAATGGAAGTGAAGATGTTTTATAGCAAGTAACTAAAGTAAACAGAATAATCCATTTCTGTAAAGCCGATTTTATGAAATGTAAAATGTGCTAGTATTGTTGTAAATCAGGTGATTCGTGGTTTGAATGCTACATATAAATATTTTCTAACAAAATAAAGTCGATAGTGCGCAATAACTTAAAAAAAGCAGAAACTAACATTGGCGCTGTCACGCCAAATTTCTTCCCCCTACAAAAACCTTCCCACCCTCATTTACTTCCGGGGTCATTTCCTCTTACGTCATTTCCTCTTACTTACGTCATTTCCTCTTACGTCATTGACAGCGATCTATAGAATCCAAATCTCCTGAAAATGGTGGTGTCACTGAATGACATTTGTCTTTATCTTTCCCAGGGGACTTATGTCAAACACCAGCAGGCTTCTAAAAATTCCAGGCGGAGTGTTAGGGAAAATTTCAGGCGGAGTGTTAGGGCCGCTGCTGGGAACTTCTGTCTTCGTGGTAACGTGCAAAAAATATGAATTAATATATAATACTGTTAAATGTCTGTACTTTAAATCAACATTATTGTTAAAACCATTTCACTAATATTAATTAATATATAATACTGATAAATGTCTGTACTTTAAAATCAACATTATTGTTGAAACCATTTCACTACAATATTGTGTGTGCTGCTGTCCTGTGTCAAAGCCGAAGTGTCATCGATCGCTGTCAATGACGTAAGAGGAAATGACGTAAGTAAGAGGAAATGACGTAAGAGGAAATGACCCCGGAAGTAAATGAGGTGGGGAAGGTTTTTGTAGGGGGAAGAAAGTTGGCGTGACAGCTCCCATTTAAATCATTTGGGTTATGCCCTTAAAGCTTTCCTGTATCCTCATATTTACTCCATGACTTTGGTAAACAATAACAAAACACACCTTAAATTACTTTATAATAACAAGAAAAAGAAAATATCGATGTAATCACTTTAGTATTGTGTATATACTAGGGGTGTAACGGTACACAAAAAATTGGGTTCGGTACGTACCTCGGTTTAGAGGTCACGGTTCGGTTCATTTTCGGTACAGTAAGAAAACAAAATATACATTTTTGGGTTATAGATTTACCAAATTTGCAAAATCTTCCACCAAAAATATTTTTCTTAGTGGAATATTTGATGTGAAGTAATCGGAACCTTGGATAGGTTAATAATTCATAATAACATTGATTTTGATTCAATATTATGTTTTGAGCAATGACAGTTTGTAAGAAAAAAAACCAGCTTTGTTTTATTAGTCAACATTGCAACTTTTTCTAAATTACATTTAACCTTTAAGCTTTTTTATTTCACTTTTGTTATGTTTTTGTTTATTTTAATAGTATTTTTAGAATGTGCCGTGGGCCTTTAAAACATTAGCTGTGGGCCGCAAATGGCCTCCGGGGCACACTTTTGACACCCCTGCTATAGATAATAAAAAATTAAATCTGATAAATCTATGGATAAAAAGCAGAGCCTGGCGACGCATGCACGTTTATCATAACTCTCTCGCTCTCTCTGTCTCTGCCCCTCCCTCACGAATGCTGCTGCGCGCACAATTTGTTTTGTTTTTAACCCCTTCTAAAGCCTGAACGTACATTGAAAATACATGCAACCCTAACTCAAAATGCCAGACATTTGAGGCATTTAAGAAACTCCGTAAAAGAGGACATGTCCGGTGAAAAGAGGACGTATGGTCAGTCTATCGTAGCCCGTTAGCTCCTAGCATGCCGTGTGTTGTGCCTCGGTGTGCATTGTTTAGACAACGTGCGTTACGCTACTTAATATGTCCTTGTGGAAACTCGTTCGGTACACCTCCGAACCGAACCGGAACCCTCGTACCGAAACGGTTCAATACAAATACACGTACCGTTACACTCCTAGTATATATACAAGGTATCGACATCTGGTTTGAAGCGTTAGCGGTTAGTTTCTTGTGTGCATGTTTAGCCATTCCTTTTCCTCTAGTCCTTCAGTGATAATGTTTCTTGGAAGAAACTTTTGTTTATTTTCCGCCATAGGGGTGAGGATTAGTGCCTTGGAAGCGACTTCGCACTGTGGATAGAGGACACGTTCATGCAGCTTGGTCTCAAATTTGAGCCAGTGTTCTGGCAAGACACACACCCTCCTGAAATCCATGCAAACACCTCCTGCATGTGTGGAATAAAGAATGGAAATGGAAATGGAATTGTGTCTCCATGAGCATGCATCGATTATGCAGGAATCCTTCATGTAAGTACATGTAGTAAATATATAAACACTGGGACACAGCTGCGGTAAAGATGGGCTGGATGTGACAGTTCATCAGCCAATCAGTTAAAAAGGGCAAATGTAGTCACCTGATCTGATTTGATTCCTCGATCTACAGCACTGTATCTACCGGTTATATATACACTCTCCTCTGCATTAAGGCAGGGGTGTCAAAATTGTTTTCATTAAGGGCCACATCGCAGTTATGGCTGCTTGTTACAGTGAATATATTTAATGTATAACCGCCTCATGATATTATTACACAATTCCCTATGCGTTTGATTAGTCTTCTTTTACATACAAATTGACGGATTAAGTACTTGCTTTTGAATTCATTAATCTGGGGAACAAAATTTTTATTCTAACAAAAAATTATTTGGATATGTTAATTATATGGGTGTCCAAACTTTTTCACCAAGGGCCGCATACTAAAAAGTCAGTCTGCGGGGGCCATTTTGATATATAATTTTTGACACGACAAATTTTACAGTCAGCTTTGTATTATGGGTGACAAAGAGCACTATTAATAATTACAGGGGTAAAAAAACAACAGTAAAAATAAAAATAAAAAAAAGAGCAAAAAGACAATGTAATGAGAAAAAGCTGAAAATTTGATACTAACAAGACACTTTGTCACTTAATACACAAAGCTGAGCCTAACTTTTGTCTTTAAAAATAAATGTTGGTTTTTATAATTTTTTTATTACCAAAATAACCCGCCACATACTTTAACTTTTCAGTATGCAACCCTTGGTGGAAAAAGTCTGGATTTACCCCTGAGTTTTAATATAAATTGGCCAGCTTTTTTCTCATTACTTCACAAATTGCTGCTCTTTTTGTTGTTTTTCTAGCCCCCCAAAAAATGCTGCAGGCCAACAAACCTTGAGCTGCTGACCGCATTTTGGACACCAGTGTTTTAATGTTTTTTGCATGGTCAGATAATTCTAAAGTTTAAAAGACAATTTTTCGGTCAAAAATGCTACAACGAATGTGTTTAGTAAGAAAGATGAAGTACTCTATCAATGCACATTATTTCCAGGCTTCCACGGGCCACATAAAACGATGTGGCGAGCAAGATCTGACCCTTGGGCTTTGAGTTTGACACGTGCAATAAGGAGTAAGACAAGAGGACACAAACATTAGCAAAACCCAAACAAATCTAAATTTGAGCAAACAAAAGTAAATTTAGCATATTCATCATCATGGGGTATCAGGTCTGTTTGCAGGCATCGATGATCCAGTCTTCTCCGTCGTATGTATGAGTTCTATATTACTGATATTTCCGATTCAATTTCTTAGGCTGCTGATATATGTTGTTCGTTGTCGACCTGGAGCTTTCTTTCCTACTAGTTTTCCTGTTAACATCACTTTTTCTAAGCTGTCTTTTCTAATGATATGTCCAAGGAATTTCAGCTGCCTATTTCGAATCGTTGCAATTGGAGATCTCCTGGTTTTTGCTTTTGCCAATACCTCTTCATTACTTTTCTTTTCAGTCCATAATATGTAGAGTATTTTTCTCAAGAAACACAATTCAGTTCGCCTCTAATTGTCTCAGTTGTTGATTGTTTAAAGTCCAGCATTCCCAGCCGTAAAGTAGGACAGATAAGTTTTGAGGTCTCTGAGTTTGGTGTATATTAAGATGTTTCTATTTTTAAATATAAGACTCATTTTGTTGAAGCTGTCTTTTGACATGGCAATCCTTTTGTTTATCTCTTTTTCACACCTACCATCAGATCTTACTGTGACACCGAGGTATTTGAATTGATCCACTTGTTTTATTTTCTTATTGATGCATGTGATGCTACATGCAGGTGGATGTGGTTGTTTCGCATAGTAGTGGACCTTTAGGAAAATGTAAATTTGGCCTTATTTGATGAGATACAAATACCATCAAAATTAGAGATGTCCGATAATATCAGACTGCCGATATTATCGGCCGATAAATGCTTTAAAATGTAATATCGGAAATTATCAGTATCGGTTTCAAAAAGTAAAATTTATGACTAAAACGGCGCTGTACGTAGTGGTACACGGATGTAGGGAGAAGTACAGAGTGCCAATAAACCTTAAAAGGCACTGCCTTTGCGTGCCGGCCCAATCACATAATATCTACGGCTTTTCACACACACACACGCACACACACAAGTGAATGCAAGCATACTTGGTCAACAGCATACAGGTCACACTGAGGGTGGCCGTATAAAAAACTTTAACACTGTTACAAATATGCGCCACACTGTGAACCCACACCAAACAAGAATGACAAACACATTTCGGGAGAACATCCGCACCGTAACACAACATAAACACAACAGAACAAATACCCAGAACCCCTTGCAGCACTAACTCTTGCGGAACGCCACAATATACACCCCCAGATATCCCCCACCCACCTCAACCTCCTCATGTTCTCTCAGGGAGAGCATGTCCCAAATTCCAAGCTGCTGTTTTGAGGCATGTTAAAAAAAGTTATGCATTTTGTGACTTCAATAATAAATATGGCAGTGCCATGTTGGCATTTTTTTTCCATAACTTGAGTTGATTTATTTTGGAAAACCTTGTTACATTGTTTAATGCATCCAGCGGGGCATCACAACAAAATTAGGCGTAATAATGTGTTAATTCCACTACTGTATATATCGGTATCGGTTGATGTCGGAATCAGTAATTAAGAGTTGGACAATATCGGAATATCGGTTATCTGCAAAAAAGCCATTATCGGACATCTCTAATCAAAATATTTGATGCGGTCTTTGGTTAAAAGTAGGGATGTCCGATAATGGATTTTTGCCGATATCCGATATTCCGACATTGTCCAACTCTTAATTACCGATACCGATATCAACCGATACCGATATATACAGTCGTGGAATTAACACAATATTATGCCTAATTTGGACAACCAGGTGTGGTGAAGATAAGGTCCTTATTTAAAAAAATGTATAAAATAAAATAAGATAAATAAATTAAAAACATTTTCTTGAATAAAAAAGAAAGTAAAACAATATAAAAACAGTTACATAGAAACTAGTAATTAATGAAAATGACTAAAATTAACTGTTAAATTTTAGTACTATTAGTGGACCAGCAGCATGCACAATCATAAGTGCTTACGGACTGTATCCCTTGCAGATTGTATTGATATATATTGATATATAATGTAGGAACCAGAATATTAATAACAGAAAGAAACAACCCTTTTGTGTGAATGAGTGTAAATGGGGGAGGGAGGTTTTTTGGGTTGGTGTACTAATTGAAAGTGTATCTTGTGTTTTTTATGTTTATTTAATAAATAAATAAAAAAAAAACGATACCGATACCGATAATAAAAAAAACCCGATACAGATAATTTCCGATATTACATTTTAAAGCATTTATTTAACTAGAGATGTCCGATAATATCGGCCTGCCGATATTATCGGACATCTCTAGTTAAAAGTTTAAAAGGCAACATAGTTGACAATATGGACGGTTGTTTGCTTTGCTCATTCATCAAACACTTAAAGCTCAAAAGGTGGAAGCTAATTTGCCTTCCCAACCCTATTCTAATTGTGCATTGTGAGGCAGGCAGTTGGACTCGTCACTAGTTAGTGGACCAGCTGGCCTTTCAGAGTGCATTTGTTTGGGAGTGTGCGTGCATGACATATACGCAACTCCTGCTTGACTGCCTCTTTATTTAGTGTAAGACGATGCCCCTTGCTGGCTCTTACGGGCAGGCCACTTGTTCCGCATCGTGCATCTCTACGTATTTTTTTCGCAGTAGCACCTCACATACTCTGTCTTTTCTCATCTGCCCCGAACGTTTACCTGTCAGTCTGCTTTGCTTCTCCAGCCATCCCCACTAAATGGAATGAAACATCATCAGTCAGGATTGTAACTCCAAATGACAATGAGATCACACACCGAAACCAGCCAAAATCTTAAGAACGGCCATAAAAAGAAATTATGGTAAATTGAAGGAGTCCATCTCTTTATACGTGCATGCTAAAATTGCAGTAATATTGGAGGCAATTCTGTGAAACTAACACGAGTATTAGAATAGAGATGAGATCAGCGAAGATGCAACACACCGTTAGCGGGTCTAAATTGAATCATGCGCCGCAGTAATTTGCGTTATCTCTGCATCGCAGTTGAATTAACTCAAGGCCTGGTCTCACTACAGGGGATGATTCAAAGGAGTATGAATTGCAAACCCACAGGTGCTGATTGCAGCGATATCAGACTATTACAGCATATTCTCCCTCCTCTACCAGTCACACTTTCAAAATGATTGCCTGGAAAATTTCCTTGTATTATGATAAAGCGTGAAATGTATCACTCGTTTTAAAGGATGTTTTGGTCAGATTCGCAAGCAATTACTTAATTTGCCAACTACTCAAAATTGTCTTTTTAATGACATTCTGACAGTAATGTGCGTCATCAGTTCCGTCACGTTTCAGAGAAGAAGCTTTCAAATGCTCGATCCTGAAGTTGCAGGTTTTCATGACGTCATGAAAAGATAATCAACACTTTGTTTAAAAAAAATAAATACAACAATTGTAAATGGGTTATACTTGTATAGCGCTTTTCTACCTTTTTTAAGGAACTCCAAGCGCTTTGACACTATTTCCACATTCACCCATTCACACATACATTCACACACTGATGACGGGAGCTGCCATGCAAGGCGCTAACCAGGACCCATCAGGAGCAAGGGTGAAGTTATGGTATGTTATGTTATGTTATTTTTATTTGTCTTGCTCAAGGACACAACGGACGTGACTAGGATGGTAGAAGGTGGGGATTGAACCAGGAACCCTCAGGTTGCTGGCACAGCCACTCTCCCAACTGCGCCACGCCGTCCCCAATTTAAAAAAAAGAATACAACAGGCTTCCCTACACATCTTAAAACAAACTATCCTGTCAGTCGGTTACAGAAGTGGGAGCTGCAGGTTTTCTCATTGTGTTTTTCAGCAACTAGCTACCCTAGCATGATGTTGCTGTTAAACTGTGACTGTAATGTTCAAAGACATGCACCTGTGGATAGGTTGATTGGCAACACTAAATTGGCCCTAGTGCAGGGGTCACCAACGTGGTGCCCGCAGGCTCCAGGTCGCCCGTAAGGACCAGATGAGTCGCCCGCTGGCCTGTTCTAAAAATAGCTCAAATAGCAGCACTTACCAGTGAGCTGCCTCAATTTTTTTAATGTTATTTATTTACTAGCAAGCTGGTCTCGCTTTGCTCGACATTTTAAATTCTAAGAGAGACAAAACTCAAATAGAATTTGAAAATCCAAGAAAATATTTTAAAGACTTGGTCTTCACTTGTTTAAATAAATTCTTTTTTTTTTTTTACTTTGCTTCTTATAACTTTCAGAAAGACAATTTTAGAGAAAAAATACAACCTTAAAAATGATTTTAGGATTTTTAAACACATATACCTTTTTACCTTTTAAATTCCTGCCTCTTCTTTCCTGACAATTTAAATCAATGTAAATGGATTTAAATTTATTGTTTTTATTGTAAAGAATAATAAATACATTTTAATTTAATTCTTCATTTTAGCTTCTGTTTTTTCGACAAAGAATATTTGTGAAATATTTCTTCAAACTTATTATGATTAAAATAAAATAAAAATATTCTGGCAAATCTAGAAAATCTGTAGAATCAAATTTAAATATTATTTCAAAGTCTTTTGAATTTCTTTTAAAATTTTTGTTCTGGAAAATCTAGAAGAAATAATGATTTGTCTTTGTTAGAAATATAGCTTGGTCCAATTTGTAATATATTCTAACAAAGTGCAGATTAGATTTTAACCTAATTAGAACATGTCATCAAAATTCTAAAATTAATCTTAATCAGGAAAAATTACTAATGATTTTCCATAAAAAATGTTTTTATTTTTTCAAAAAGATTCGAATTAGCTAGTTTTTTTCTTCTTTTTTTCGTTTGAATTTTTAATTTTAAAGAGTCGAAATTGAAGATAAACTATGTTTCAAAATTAAATTTTTATTTTTTTCGTGTTTTCTCCTCTTTTAAACCGTTCAATTAAGTGTTTTTTTCATCATTTATTCGCTACAAAAAACCTTCCGTAAAAGAAAAAAAAATGTACGACGGAATGACAGACAGAAATACCCATTTTTATATATATACACATGTGTGTGTGTATGTATGTATATATATATATATATATATATATATATATATATATATATATATATATATATATATATATATATATATATATATATATATATATATATATATATATATATATTTAGCTATTCTTGTTTAAATCACACTTACATGTTACTTACAAATGACAATATATATATATATATATATATATATATATATATATATATATATATATATATATATATAAACACTTAAAATGTGCACTTAGAGAAAATATAAAAATAAAGTGTTGCATATTGATATTTATCTGTTTCTATATAGATTTATTGTGGGAAATCATTAAGATGATCAGTGTTTCCACAAAGATAAATATAATTAATTATAAATAACATAGAGTTAAAGGTAAATTGAGCAAATTGGCTATTTCTGGCAATTTATTTAAGTGTGTATCAAACTGGTAGCCCTTCGCATTAATCAGTACCCAAGAAGTAGCTCTTGGTTTCAAAAAGGTTGGTGACCCCTGCCCTAGTGTGTGAATATGAGTGTGAATGTTGTCTGTCTATCTGTGTTGGCCCTGCGATGAGGTGGTGACTTGTCCAGAGTGTACCCCACCTACCACCCCAATGCAGCTGAAATAAGCTCCAGCAACCCCCCCGCGACTCCGAAAGGGACAAGCGGTAGAAAATGGATGGATGTAATGTTAGCCCTGTAGCTCACACAGCTGTGCTAGTGTTGCTGACATTTGTGTCCGTTTTCTACCCTGTTCGGGATGTATAGCTTTTATTACGTTGTACAAGTGCAGAGTTTCAGTGTGAAGGTAACAAGTAGATAGTGTATTGAAGGAATCTATTTTTTTTTTAATGCTAACTATACATATTGCTAGCACACATTTTCACCTCTCATTTCTGCACGATAACTATCATATCATTATATAGTAGTCTATATAGGACTGGAGGATGGTGTAGTTTTAAAGTGATCATTTATTATTTTCTACATCTAAAACACTTATTTGTGGTCTAAATACCATGTAATGGGGGTTATTTGGTCAAAATGTTGCATGGATTTTGTTTTACAGACAGCCTTTGTGCCGTTTTGTGACTGTCTCTTCAGAATGCGCCATTTTTTACGTGCCAAAGTCCCCCTCCAGGCAAAGCCCCCTTGGAAGCCTTCTCCACTCCGTTAGCCTTGTTGTAGTTTTTAGCGCTTCCATTTCGAGTTTACTGACAGATATAAGTCAGAACTATATACTGCTTTTTATTAGAAATGCTAACAGCAAATAATTTTAGCATACACGTGCATGTACGAGCCAGTCTTCCCCGCGAAAAAAAAAGATAGAGATAAAGATGAAACTCACCGACTACAATTTTGGACTACAGCTGGATAAAAAAATGGCGTACTCAGCCAAATCTATCCGATAAAGCTCTATGAAAATGTCCGCTGACCTAACTATGGCAAAATACTCCACAATCGTCTTAAATTCTAAACGACTCGATTAGAAAGAGGCAAAAGTGTTTTTTTAATATCTCCGCCATTCCTCCATGGTTTAGATTCACATTTTCAGGAGCTATGGGGTTCCCAAATAGCGTATTTTCCAGACTATAAAGGCGCACTTAAAATCATTTTTTTTCTCAAAACTTGACAGTGCGCCTTATAACCCGGTGCGCCTAATGTAAGGAATACGTTTGGTTGAGCTTACCAACCTCGAAGCAATTTTATTTGGTACATGGTGTAATGATAAGTGTGACCAGTGGATGGCAGTCAAACATAAGAGATAAGTGTAACCTGCGCTATGAGGGCAATATGTCTCAAGTAAACAACACCTACATTTTAAATGTTGCATTGAAAATATAAAACATAAAAAATCTATCAAAATGTTTTAATACGACATTGGTAAGCTATGAAGCCGCACCGCTTGATGGATTGTCGGCGCATTAAACATACGGATCTGCGTAACGCATCTGCTTATCAACTACGGCGACCGCGCCGACGCCGTAGTTGATAAGCTTCTTCTTTTTCTCTGTCTTCTTGTTATGTGACATTCATCCTCCGCTGTTGCCATTTCTAATACTAAGTAGTGTTAAGTTCTTACTCAGTAAACTCACCATGAAAGCACTAAAACATACCGGTGTAGTGAGTTTACATTATTCACCCAAGAAACTTTAGTTATTAGAGTTCCGGTCGGACGATTTTTCACGGGACACATTTCCAATGTTGTTGTTTCCAGGTGAGGAGATGCTGCTCCGTTATTGATTTAAGTAAAATCTGAATGTCATTAAAACAGTTAGCGCCATCTTTTGACACTTCTTCCACCCGTCCTTGCATGCTACACCGCTACAACAAAGATGACGGGGAGAAGACGCTGCTGAAGGTGAGCCACGTAAATAAGACCGCCCATAAAACGGCGCATCCGAAAGTGACTGTCAGAAAGCGGCTTAAAGATGATCTATAAAACATCATCTATGCAACATTTTGACCAAAGAACCACCATTACATGTTATGTAGACCACAAGGAAGTGTTTTACATTGAAAAAATAATAATAATATAACTCCTTTGCACCGTATAATCTGGTGAGCCTAATATAGGAAAAAAATATAAAAATAGATCATTCATCAATAGTGCGCCCTATGGTCCGGAAAATAGGGTACACAAAAACAGGTGCCGATGGGTCAAAAAAAAAGAAGTTTGTTTTGCATAATTAACTCCTTTGGGGCGGGGTGGCTCAGATGGTAGAACGGCCTTCCAGAAACTCGAAGTTTCCACGCGATACAGTTCATGACATTAAGGAGTGAGGTGTTTACGAGCGGCAGCCGGCACAATCTCATCAGGATCACAGCACTCGTTGCCATGGAAACCTCATTCAATTCAACCTAACCCACCCCCACCCCCTTTTCTGAGCAGGGGATATTGGTTTTTGGAGCGGCGACGAAGGCAGACATTTTGTCGGAGCAGTGAGAAGAGGACAATGTGCCTCTCTCGCTGGGCAGCCTCCGGAATTGTATTTCTTTGCTTCTAACAATCCCACTGTAAAATAAATCCAAGACGGTGAATATGAAAAATCCCAGCCTCTTGCTTGAGTTTTTATTAGACAAAGTACGAACCACTGAGGAGGTCAGCAGTTATTTCCTCCTGTGTATACAGCGCTTTTTAGAGACACACTATTTATTAGAGACAGGTTTGGACAAACATAGTTCTTTAGCATTAAAGGTACAGGCACACAAAACAGACTCCTCACAGGAAAGTCTCCTAAAAGCATTAATTCTAGCACCAAGGCTAGATTTGGACAAAAACCTCCAATAGAAGGAACTTTAAATCGGTGAAAAATAGTATAAATATGGTTCTTTCTCTTAGAGATTTTCGATAATATCGGCCGATAAATGCTTTAAAATGTGATATCAGAAATTATCGGTATCAAAAAGTAAAATTTATGAATATTTATAAACGCCGCTGTACGGAGTGGTACACGGACGTAGGGAGAAGTACAGAGCGCCAATAAACCTTAAAGGCACTTCCTTTGCGTGCTGGCCCAATCACGTAACATCTACGGCTTTTCACACACACAAGTGAATGCAATTCATACTTGGTCAACAGCCATACAGGTCACACTGAGGGTGGCCGTATAAAGAACTTTAACAATGTTACAAATATGCGCCACACTGTGAACCCACACCAAACATGAATGACAAACACATTTCGGGAGAACATCCGCACCGTAACACAACATAAAAACACAACAGAACAAATACCCAGAACCCCTTGCAGCACTAACTCTTCCAGGACGCTACGATATACACCACCCGCTACCCCGTACCCTGAAACCTCGCCCCTTTAACCCCGCCCACCTCAACCTCCTCATGCTTTCTCAGGGAGAGCATGTCCCAAATTCCAAGCTGCTGTTTTGAGGCATGTTAAAAAAAAAAAAAGCACTTTGTGACTTCAATAATAAATATGGCAGTGCCATGTTGGCATTTTTTTTCATAACTTGAGTTGATTTCTTTTGGAAAACCTTGTTACATTGTTTAATGCATCCAGCGGGGCATCACAACAAAATTAGGCATAATAATGTGTTAATTCCACGACTGTATATACCGGTATCGGTTGATATCGGAATCGGTAATTAAGAGTTGGACAATATCGGAATATCGGATATCGGCAAAAAAGCCATTATTGGACATCTCTACTTTCTATACTTTACCTTCTTAACTAAAATATTTTTCTCGCAATATATTAATTTTGGATGATACCAGATTTTGCTCACTTCCATTCTACTATGTACCAGTTGCATTTCCTTATCCTGCGGTAAGAAATAAGAATACAGTCTTGTGGAAGTTTCCAGAAGAAGACAAAAATAATCACTGAAATGACTTTGTGCGAGAGGCAAAGTGAAGAAATCCATCTGATGCCAGGTTTCTGTCAGGCTGATGAAACGCTCCGCAGAGAGCCGCGCGAGGGGAATGAGGTGACGTTTTTAAGGTGGAGACCACATAAAAGAGAAAGGGGGGGTGCGCATCTCCATTCAGAAAACATCACAGGGAATCAATGAAAAGACTTGCTGCATTTCACATTTATTATCCATCCAATGCCTCTTTATTGAAGGCATCAATATCGTCTTTATTTACTATAATTTCAGTCCATGTGGACTTGGCAGACAGTAGAAGTCAGAAGGGGTTGCCAAGACATTCTCAGTGAGGACAAAGACTGGGAGGTGACCAAGACGACAACACCGACTACCGTGGCCGTCTCCACGAGACACAAGCACAACATTACGCAGACTAATCAACACTCAACACACACACTCTCGCGTTACCATAAAATATACATGCTGGACGTTGACTCGGTGGAGCATCTGGCTGATAAAGACTATCTTTGTGTGCGTGTACAAAGTCAGGATCATTTGATACACGGATGAGTCACGACAAAGAGAAGAAGGTATGCTGCCTGAAACCAAAAAGGGATTAATACTGACTGACGTTGGATGGTGACATGCTTTTAAAAACACACACGAGAAATTAAAATAGAAAAGTACCCTGAAAGCCAATTTTAGTCAATTCCAAGACAGAAACAAGATAACAATAATGCTGGATCATGGATGGTGAAATTATTCCTGAATTGATGACATATAAAACTGATCAATTATTTACACACTATTAGGTGTTACCGTACATTCCAAGTTCCCACACGTTAATAAGCGAGTGACAGAAAGTCCCAATTCAGTATTTTTTATAGGTACTGACGAAAGTGGTATTGATTACGTGAAATCAAACGGTACCATAATTCGATACCTTTGTTGCCCATGATGTGACGTTTGGTTTCAGACTATGCAACGGCTCAAACACTTGATGGGGAGACCAGCACTCATGCAGCAATCAAAGTTGATTCAGCCAAACTGCCTCTAGGTAATGTTACAATCGCATACAAAATGCGCTAGCTCGATGCTAAATTACATTGGATTTTCCATAGTCATGCTACTGATTCGCAATAGCATCACCTCCAAATTTGGTAATGAAAACTATAAATGATAAATGATAAATAAATGGGTTACACTTGTATAGCTCTTTTCTACCTTCAAGGTACTCAAAGAGCTTTGACAGTATTTCCACATTCACACACACATTCACACACTGATGGCGGGAGCTGCCATGCAAGGCGCTAACCAGCAGCCATCAGGAGCAAGGGGTGAAGTGTCTTGCCCAAGGACACAACGGACGTGACTAGGATGGTAGAAGGTGGGGATTGAACCCCAGTAACCAGCAACACTCCGATTGCTGGCACGGCCACTCTACCAAATTCGCCACGCTGTCCCTGCTAAGATTGTACAATGTATGTACTATATACAATCAAAGAGCTGGTGTGTAAAAAGTACATATTTACAGTATAAATTAGGGATGTCCGATAATGGCTTTTTGCCGATATCCGATATTCCGATATTGTCCAACACTTTAATTACTGATACCGATATCAACCGATATATACAGTCGTGTAATTTACACATTATTATGCCTAATTTGGACAACCAGGTATGGTGAAGATAAGGTACTTTAAAAAAAATAAAATAAAATAAAATAAGATAAATTAAAAACATTTTCTTGAATAACAAAGAAAGTAAAACAATATAAAAACAGTTACATTGAAACTAGTAATTAATGAAAATAAGTCAAATTAACTGTTAAAGGTTAGTACTATTAGTGGACCAGCAGCACGCACAATCATGTGTGCTTATCCCTTGCAGACTGTATTGATATATATTGACATATAATGTAGGAACCAGAATATTAATAACAGAAAGAAACAACCCTTTTGTGTGAATGAGGTTTTTTGGGTTGGTGCACTAATTGTAAGTGTATATTGTGTTTTTTATGTTGATTTAGTAAAAAAAAAAAAAAAAAAAAAAAAAAAAAAAAAAAAAAAAAAAAACCGATACCGATAATAAAAAAAACGATACCGATAATTTCCGATATTACATTTTAACGCATTTATCAGTATAAATCTATTATAAATAATTTGTATGTATTAGGCAACACACCATAGCTTGTACACTATTGCCATAGAACATAATTGAATTGCAACTGTAGTATATAATACTTGCAAATAAGAGTCAAAAGTGTAAGAAAACAAGATATACTGTAACAACTAGATAGCACAGTTATCAGCTCATTGCTAAATACTAAATTTAAAAAAATATTTTCCTATATATTATACAATCTATTTTTGGCATTGCTCAGTAGAAATGGAGAACTGTGATACAAGATGGAACTATTATTGCTGGACCTAGAAATACAATAATCATTATACCAGGGGTGTCCAAACTACGGCCCGCCGGGCAAGTGCGGCCCGCTAGCATGTTCCGTTTGGCCCACAAGATGTTATGAGTTTAAAAAATAATAATAACCATCCATCCATTTTCTAAATGACTGACAATATAATTATGCAAATGTGCGGCTGTATTGTGGTCAGCGAGATTAAATCAGGTTAATGACCATAAATTGTGATTTAAAGTGAGTGCCACACAGCAGTTACTTATATAACCCAATCCTAACAACCTCCCCTACTCAAGGCACAAAAAAAAGCAACTAAAACAAAAAGTCAACACACATTGTCACACAACGCAACCTGCCCAGTCAATGGATATTATTAAAAACGTCCAAGCAACATAAAAAATTCAAAACTACAACCATTTAAATTATTTACAATGCATGATGGGAAAAATGCAAAACACCGTTTACACGTATTCATGTTTTTTTTTAGCTGTTTGATATTTCTGATTGATTACAAAACTTTAAGGAAGTTGTCACGAAAGTAAACAAGGTAGGATTCAAACTTGCACATACTCGTGATATCCAGTTATATTAATTGTCAAATATACATCAGTCACAAAATATCTACGGCTTTTCACGCACTCAAGTGAATGCATGCAAACTTGGTCAACAGCCATACAGGTCACACTGAGGGTGGCCGTATAAACAACTTTAACACTGTTACAATACAAATATGCGCCACACTGTGAACCCACACCAAACAAGAATGACAAACACATTTCGGGAGAACATCCGCACCGTAACACAACATAAACACAACAGAACAAATACCCAGAACCCCTTGCAGCACTAACTCTTCCGGGACGCTACAATATATACCCCCCCGCTACCCCATAACCCCCCCCCCATCCCCACCTCTCAACCTCCTCATGCATATCCCAAATTCCAAGCTGCTGTTTTAGGGCATGTTAAAAAAAATAATGCACTTTGTGACTTCAATAATAATAATAAAACCTTACAAATTCAATAGGGTCCTCCGTCCCAAAGAGACATTGCGGTCCCTAAATATGGCAGTGCCATGTTGGCATTTTTTTCCATAACTTGAGTTGATTTATTTTGGAAAACCTTGTTACATTGTTTAATGCATCCAGCGGGGCATCACAACAAAATTAGGCATAATAATGTGTTAATTCCACGACTGTATATATCGTTTCGGTTGATATCGGAATCAGTAATTAAGAGTTGGACAATATCGGAATATCGGATATCGGCAAAAAAGCCATTATCGGACATCTCTAGTACACATACATATGTATAGGCTATATACATTGTTAAGTGCAATCGGCTTCCGGCCCTCAGACAATTTGTTTTTAGCCCAATGAAGCCTCCAAGTAAAAAGGTTTAGACACCCCTGATTTATACTGTTCAAACTGTTACAGTCACAATGAAACTCTTAAGTAATTTATCCTATTTTTGCTGGGAATATTTGTATTAGTTGATTAATTACAGTGGGGAGTTTTGCTTATGCATTAAAGCTGTTTACACAAAAGCTAAGCAGTTTTGCATTTTGTTCCCTAACTGCAACAAAAATAAACAGAGCGGGGACCTTAAAACAAAGGCACGTAGCAAATGATTAAGGCATACCTCTACACTACTAAAGAAAGGAACACATCGAGCCATGTTAGCCTATTTAAAAAGTCTATTAAATGTGTTGATCCTGTCACACAGATGCAATCTTTGACCTTTAAGCTGATATAACTTTGCAGCTCAAAGAGCAATATAGCGGAGTCACTATTGAGCAAATTGTTGCAGCCCTCTGTCTAAACCAAATGGATGAATATATTTTTTGCCTGTGAGAACGTTTACTCTGTGCAAACTTTTCTTCTTAAACACCAAGACCCATAAAAGTTGTACAGCGATAAAACGTGAGTTAAGATAGCTCATTACCTTCCTCACGGACCTCCCTACTCTTCTCTTGGAGAGTAGTTTTACTGCAGTAATATAATGCCACACCAGTTTGAACTAGCTATGGAGGTGGCCTAATTTTAAATATTTGTTATATGTCTGTATTTGTTGGTGTAAGCCAACTTTTCATCTCCTGAACCACTGCACACAAATGAGTCAAAACACACCTTTCTATAGTTTTCTGTACTCACTGTAACTTTACAGGGCTACTCTAATGCTGACAACATTGACACGTATTTCATAGTTCTGTCCCTAAAATATGTCTACAGATCATCCTCTCGGGGTTGCGGAGGGTGCTGGAGCCTATCCCAGCTGCACTCGGGCGGAAGGCGGTGTACACCCTGGACAAGTCGCCACCTCATCACAGGGCCAACACAGATAGACAGACAACATTCACACTCACATTCACACACTAGGGCCAATTTAGTGTTGCCAATCAACCTATCCCCAGGTGCATGTCTTTGGAGGTGGGAGGAGGCCGGAGTACCCGAAATTGAAATTAATGCGTATGCTTCAAACGATCAAAATACGTAAATATTAAATATTATTATTGTGCCTATTATTGCATTACATATCTACTTACAGCATGAATATAAAACCTAATGGAGGTGTTTGGATGTTTTTGAGGGCTTTTATAGAGCGACTCCCATACTCTGTATTGGAAGTGAACTGTTGATCACATTTATTTAATATTTGGAATGCATTAAAAAAAAAAAACATATCCGTCGTGATATCTTTTATAATGATTGTGAACGATAGGCAAAATTCCCCCCAAAAAGTGCAGTTCCCCTTTAAGGGGGATGTAAAACAGTCAAAACCTGCAAAAAACTGAGAAACAAGAAGACTCGGCGCTCCCAAAATTTAAAAAAAAAAAAAAAAAAGAATAAAAAAGAAGAAGAAGGTAGGCGGCTAGTATTCTACTTGGCGTCATGTTCTACCTATGTTTTTCTCAGTATGCTTAATGCTAAAAGAGCACGTGGTAAAACAGGTTATGATGTCCATGGAATAGAAAATTGAAGAAACGAGAAGTCCTGAAATTGCAATTTTTTTATATTTATTTTTTTGCTCATAATGTTAGCCATAATATAATAATAATGGATTAGATGTAGAAAAGTATACAACGCATTTGTAGACACTCAAAGCGCTTCACAGAGAATCGAGAACACATTTATTCACTCCACATTCACGCTTTGGTGGTGGTATGCTACATTTGTAGCCACAGCTGCCCTGGGGTAGACGGATGCGTGGCTGCCCACTTGCGCCTACGGCATACTTGCCAACCTTGAGACCTCCGATTTCGGGAGGTGGGGGGTGGGGGGTGGGGGCGTGGTTAAGATATATATATAAGAAATACTTGACTTTCAGTGAATTCTAGCTATATATATATATATATATATTTTATTACACATATATATATATATATATATATATATAAATAAAAAATACTTGAATTTCAGTGTTCATTTATTTACACATATACACACACATAACACTCTACTCATTGTTAAGGGTTGAATTGTCCATTCTTGATCTATTCTCTGTCACTATTTCAGAACACACACATTATACAAATATACATTATAAAATCAATAAGAAAATGGGAGCTCTAATTTGGGAGTCTGAATTAGGATCAGAAGTTCCTATATAAACATTGCGTACTCACGTCGCCATTTTGTATTGATTACTGCAGCTGTGCACTGGATTCATTCACAAATACAAACTACAACTCACTAACACTTTAGAGTTAGGCTCCACCATCAGAATGTGTACTTAAACTTATAAAGATCACATGGATATTATTCAGTGAGTTAAACTAACCTGTTATACATGAGGAAAAAGCACACAGGACGTTTCAATTGTTCACAGACTGGTCGCGCTCATCAGAATGACAAGACACTTTCGGTCTGCAGGTGATAGCATTCAATTGGGAAGAAACGCCCTACTGCTCCCTACTGACCAATGTGAATACTGATAAATGTGTAATGACAGCTCCAAAAACGAATTCAAACCACAAAATAAAATAAATAAATCAACACAAAAATGTGACACATTATGGGTGGGTCACATATGCATGTACAGTAGATGGCAGTATTGTCCTGTTTAAAAGTGTCACAACATTGCTGTTTACGGCAGACGAACTGCTTTACAGTAGGGGAAAACTTGACTGCTGTTGTGTGTTGTTGCCACGCTGGGAGGACGTTAATGAAACTGCCTAACAATAAACCTACATAAGAAACCAAGAACTCGCCCTCCATCATTAGCTGTTTATATTGTGGGAAAGCGGACGTGTGAACAGGCTGTCAACACGTCACTCAGGTCCGCATGGAGCTGGAGGGGGCGTGGCCTCCAGCTCCGCCTGAATTTCGGGAGAAAATTTGTCCCGGGAGGTTTTCGGGAGAGGCGCTAAATTTCGGGAGTCTCTCGGAAAATCCGGGAGGGTTGGCAAGTATGGCCTACGGTCCCTCCGACCACCACCAAACATTTGTTCACATTCTTGCACCGGTGTGAGTGTCACCGGGAGAAAGGTGGGTAAAGTGTCTTGCCAAAGGACACAATGGAATCTGGAAGCTGGAATCGAACCTGGAACCCACAAGTTGCTGGTACAGCCGCTCTACCAATTGAGCCACGCAATTATTATTATTAGTATTGCAACAACACATCATCAGTGTCAAAACTTGGACTATGGCGTGGTTTGTTCTCCTGAGGTGCAAATGATTTGGACCAGACATGACGTGCAGGTGAATGCATATTTAATTTTAACACTCAAAAAAAGAATAAACAAAAGGCACGCACAAGGGCGGAAGTACAAAACTTGACTATAAACACAAAACTTGCACAAAGGCCGAAACTATGAACAATGAAACAAAACTTGCAAACTATGGCATGAATAAAGAAAACTTACTTGGACGAGAAAACGGCATGAAAAAGAGCAGTAAGGGTCATAAGGGTGTGTGGAGAGTGTGTGCTCGAAGCTTAAATAATAGTGACATGATTAGTGTAAACAGGTGCGTGACTCAAAACGTGAAACGGGTGCGTGACGTGACAGGTGAAAACTAATGGTTGCTATGGTGACAAAAACAAAAGTGCACAAAAAGTCCAAAAACAAAACCGAACATGACTAAAACAAAACATGATCACACAGACATGACAATCAGTAGGGTAAAACTAACCTGTGTCACAACAATTTACCAGAACCATATCAGTTTTGAAGCTATAATGGACCAGAGTGACAAAAACATACAGTTAACAAAATAATAGTTTTATCTGCCTTCATCTGTTTGTCTATGCGGGAAAAGCCAGTTCTGTAGATGTCGTCACATCAAGAGGAGGTGGCATATAGAGTCTGACGATGGAAAAGGTGTGTTCCAAGTATAGTTAGTAATATACCAAGTACACAAAAACCAACTGATATTATTGGAAATGACTGGCAGATTCATTTTCTGGAGCAAAAAAATACATAATGTCAACTTGCTAGTGAAATGTTGGTTATCTGGATTTTATGGGTCCTTCAAGGTGCTAAGTTGAATCAACATGGCATTTGGTAGACTTATTTAGGGGACGACAAAGCACATGTTTGGAATATTTGAGCACTATTGTTTAAAAAACATGTCTGCCATTAACCAAAATATTTTGGGAATTAGTAACCAATTGTCCTGAAGTTATTGACATTTAATATAAAACTTTGGGGATATCTATATCATGTTGACCACAACACAAAGGTGGCACCACAAATGTCATTTACAGTCATGCAGGGTGTCTCTCTTGTTCAGAGGCAGATGGCATCACATGATGAATGTTCCACCTCAGGAGACTTTTTTCCCCTCCAGAAATGACAAGGTCGGATGCCGTGGGGATCAGTGCCGCCAAACTGGACTGTTTCCACTGAAATAATTGACTGGTGTTGGCTGATGTGAGCATCAGTCTGGGCTAGATTCAATATGGGCCAAATTCAAATGAATTTGATTGTGATATGATTGTTTCCTTTGGTGGACTTGAGTTGTCACAAAACACTAATATGCTGACACAAAATTAAACATACTGTAGCAATAACAAAATATATCCCAAACGATCAGATGACTTTACAAGCCGGGACAAACTGAAAAGGAAATTAAGCACAAACAATCTAATGACTCATAGAGAGTCATTAAAATGCACTGAAAAGCTTGCACATTTAGAACAAATTATTGAGATGCACTGATGCCATTGGGAAAGTGTTGTATGTGCATGCTTATTTATTAAACTAAAATACTAATAAGCTTCTTTTTTTTTAATGTTCTTCAAAGACAGAAAGTGAACAAAGCATCAGCAATGAATTGTTTCCTAATGAAAGAAAACCATGACCAATGCCACTTCATTTTAACTACAGTATGTTCCAAGCTACAAAAAATTACTGATTGACTACACTTCAACTTAACGCCATCAGTGTGTGAATGTGTGTGTGTGTGAATGGGTGAATGTGGAAATAGTGTCAAAGCGCTTTGAGTTCCTTAAAAAAAGGTAGAAAAGCGCTATACAAAAACAACACATTTACCATTTACCATTTAACGGCAACACATTTATTGACTTACATGACACACATATACTGTACATGTATATACAAATATACACATACATGTATACATATTGTAAATACACAGACTAGTGTTGTCCCGATACCAATATTTTGGTACCGGTACCAAAATGATTTCGATACTTTTCGGTACTTTTCTAAATAAAAGGGCACCACAAATAATGGCATCATTGGCTTCATTTTAACAAAAAATCTTACGGTACGATAAACATATGTTTCTTATTGCAAGTGTCTCCTTGAAATAGTGAACATACAAGACAACTTGTCTTTTTTAGTAAGTAAGCAAACAAAGGCTCCTAATTTAGCTGCTGACGTATGCAGTAACATATTGTGTCATTTTCCATTCTATTATTTTGTCAAAATTATTAAAGACAAGTGGTAGAAAATGAATTATTAAACTACTTGTTCATTTACTGTTACTATCTGATTACTTTCTCTTTTAACATGTTCTATCTACACTTCTGTTAAAATGTAATAATCACTTATTCTTCTGTTGTTTGGATACTTTACATTAGTTTTGGATGATACCACAAATTTGGGAATCAATCCGATACCAAGTAGTTACAGGATCATACATTGGTCATATTCAAAGTCCTCATGTGTCCAGGGACATATTTCCTGAGTTTATAAACATAATATACATTTTTTTTAAACGAAAGAAAATATCGACGTAATCATAGTAGTATTGACTAAATACGCTACAGGGGGTGGCGTACCGGTACTTTTCAGAGGCGGTATAGTACCGAAAATGATTCATTAGTACCGCGGTACTATACTATTACCGGGATACCGTAGGTCTCTCTTTCTTTGTGCAGTTCTGCTAGCTATTTTCAAGCCTGTGGCTCAACAGTAACTGGATGCCATTAGACTTTTCCCCAAACTACAGAAGGGGCCGAGGTTCAAAAACGTAAATCACGCATTGAAAAAAATCGCCGTTAAAGGAACTTATAGTTAACACGTTAACTTTGACAGCCCTAATATATAAATATGACATCTACATAGCAGAACTGATGGTCATTTGTTTTTCCCCTCTAAATGTTCTCATGCCGTGTCCTTTTTAAGCCTCCATCAGCAAGTACACCTATCTATACTCCTCCCTAGGGCCCAATTCCTCTTCAATCCCTCCCCTCCCTGCCTCAAGTCAGCCCAGCCTGTCATCCATTCATCACCTCTTCCTTCATCTATCCGTCCGTCTATCCTTTCCACCTCTCGATCCATTCAACCATGGAGGACAGAGATAGAAGGACGGGGAGAAATGGAGACAATTGGAGGGGAACAGTCAAGTAAACGTTGTAGAAGAAATTAAAGGAAGACAGTCCGAATGGGAGAAGGTAAAAGGGAAGCGATGGCCGACAAGGGGCAGTGTGACCTTGTGTTAGATTGATGCATCTCTGGAGGAAACGGATTGCCGACCTGAGTGCTAACACACAAACACAACTTGCAGAGTCGCACACAATCGCAGACACTGACTCAATGCTGGAGGGATCACCACTTTGTAACCGGGCTGGCTTATCTGTTAGCTGAAGTCTCTTTCAGAGTGCCAGCCCTGCGCCAAGCCCGTGTAGTGCTCAGCACAGCAGACAGTGGCGCTCAATCAGGCGCCACTCGGCACCCAAAAGCAAAATACAAAAGTGACCTCAAGCAATAACAGCGGCGGCTGTAGGCAACCTCCTGATACACATACATCTGTACACTTTACCCGGCCGGCTCTAGTAAACATCAATGTCTCCTATTTATATTGATAACAAGAATTTCAATGTAAACAATACTAGAAAAAAAACAAACAAAAAAACATGATTTAATCCAAATATTAGAGATGTCCGATAATATCGGCATGCCGATAAATGCTTTAAAACGTAATATCGGAAATTATCGGTATCGTTTTTTTTTTTTTTATTATCGGGATCGTTATGGTTTTTTTTTGTTTTTTTTAATTAAATTAACATAAAACACACAAGATACACTTACAATTATTACACCAACCCACCTCCTTACCCATTTACACTCATTCACACATAAGGGTTGTTTCTTTCTGTTATTAATATTCTGGTTCCTACATTATATATCAATATATATCAATACAGTCTGCAAGGGATACAGTCCGTAAGCACACATGATTGTGCGTGCTGCTGGTTCACTAATAGTACTAACCTTTAACAGTTGATTTGACTCATTTTCATTAATTACTAGTTTCTATGTAACTGTTTTTATATTGTTTTACTTTCTTTTTTATTCAAGAAAATGTTTAATTTATTTATCTAATTTTATTTTATGAATTTTTTTAAAAAGGACCTTATCTTCACCATACCTGGTTGTCCAAATTAGGCATAATATTGTGTTAATTCCACGACTGTATATATCGGTATCGGTTGATATCGGTATCGGTTGATATCAGTATCGGTTGATATCAGTATCGGTAATTAAGAGTTGGACAATATCGGAATATCGGATATCGGCAAAAAGCCATTATCGGACATCCCTACCAAATATGTCAGTTTCTAGAAACATGGTCGAGGGCTTTAAACTAGAGCTGCTACAATTAGTCGGCATTGTCGATAAATGTTTTTTAGTCTGTAACAGAAATTATTTGAAGGGGTCATATTATGATTATTTTCTACATTTAAAACACTTCTTTCTGGTCTACATCAGATGTAAATTGGTGGTTCTTTGGTCAACATTTTGCATGGATTATGTTGTAGCCTCCTAAAACTCAAATTATTGTATGGGATACATTTTAATTTATCTTGGCTATTTGGGCTCTTTGGAGTATAAAAGCAAAAACAAGTTGAAAGTTGTCACCTGAACTTTTGGACATGGTGTTCAGCCATTTTAAATCTAACATGTGATGTGATATATTTATCCTCAATCACTGATTGACACTATAATGTACTTGTAAGAAGAATGTATTGTGGTCTACACAGCCAAAAATGTGATGTCCACATATGTGGAAGCCAGATCCTAGCAACATTTATGTTGCTAAAAGCAGCTTTTTTTTAATGCTGTACCTAATGTTGTGACCGGGTGAATCTATATAAGGTTTGATGTTCATTTTTGGTCGTGTCTGGAAAAAAAACATGGCGGTGACGTTCGTCTATATTTTTAAACAGTATACATTTTCAGAAGATACTTTTGGAGAGGTTAGGGCGTGGTTTCCTTTGCAATCTAGGAATGCCTCCACCAACGGACATCTTGGAGACAGACTCAAAAACGGGTTATAAATGTGACTGTGGAGCAAAATTTACACCAACGCGTACCCAATGCATATTATCTAGACCAGTGTTTTTCAACCTTTTTTGAGCCAAGGCACATTTTTGGCATTGAAAAAATCCGGAGGCACACCACCAGCAGACATCGTTAAAAAACGAAACTCAGTTGACAGTAAAAAGTCGTTGTCGCAATTGTTGGATATGACTTTAAACCATAACCAAGCATGCATCAATATAGCTCTTGTCTCAAAGTAGGTGTACTGTCACCACCTGTCACATTGCGCCGTGACTTATTTGGAGTTTATTGCTGTTTTCCTGTGTGTAGTGTTTTACTTCTTGTCTTGCGCTCCTATTTTAATGGCTTTTTCTCTTTTTTTTGGTAATTTCCTGTAGCAGTTTCATGTTTTCTTTTGAGCGATATTTCCCGCATCTACTTTGTTTAGCAATCAAGAAGATTTTAGTTGTTTTTATCCTTCTTTGTGGGGACATTGTTGATTGTCATGTCATGTTCGGATTCACATTGTGGACGCCGTCTTTGCTCCACAGTAAGTCTTTGCTGTCGTCCAGCATTCTGTTTTTGTTTACTTTGCAGCCAGATCAGTTTTAGTTTCGTTCTGCATAGCCATCCCTAAGCTTCAATGCCTTTGCTTAGGGGCACTCACCTTTTGTTTATTTTTGGTTTAAGCATAGATACCTTTTTACCTGTATGCTGCCTCCCGCTGTTTCCGACATCTACAAAGCAATTAGCTAACGGCTGCCACCTACTGATATGGAAGAGTATTACATGGTTACTCTGCCGATCTCTAGACAGCACCCACACTCAACAACACATCATTTGCAGATTATAATTACTGGTTTGCAAAAAATATTTTTAACCCAAATAGGTGAAATTAGATAATCTCCCACGGCACACCAGACTGTATGTGACGGCACACTAGTGTGGCACAGTGGTTGAAAAACACTGATCTAGACCACAAGAAAATGTTTTAAATGTAGATTAAAAGCATCATAGGTCGCCTACAAAATAACTTAACGTTTCCAAACTCAGATACAAGTGCCCTGCTTCTAACAAACCATCCTTTTAGCAGTTTTAATAAGTAAAACACCCTGGTTTTAACAATAGTATTTACATGGTACAAAATAACCTACAGTATGGGAGGATTGTGATGGAACCCTCAGAATTCTGCCTAGCAACAAGTGCAAAGACAAGCTAATGACACGAAACCGATCCAATAGTTAGGGCAATTCTGGTGATCTGTGCTAGCTAGTGAGCACACACATTCACCAAATACAGATTAACACAAATCAGCATTGGCACACAGGTGATGCAAAACTGAGTCATACAGAGGCCTCATTGGCACTAATTGACAGCCGGAGACAGTAGCGGCCGAGCCAAAGCAAGCGATGCGCAGCAAACAATGGTAGATGCTTCCAAAACCACAGATGCTGATTGCGAGTATAATTCAAGTGTTGGGTCTTTCAGCTCCAAAGTCAATTCTCCGGTCTCTCATGGTCGCAAGCGTCACATGCCATCTGCCTTGGTTAGAGCGCTGCAGGAGTGCCTAGAATAACCTAATTTGTCCTCTTTGAAGGATGAAAAGACAAACCTTAAGGATGCCATGTTTGGGGCGAGATATACAGTAAAACGAAAAAAAAAAAATAATGAATGTGAGAAGCAAAAAGGTTCTTCAAACAACGAAATGGCTAAAAAGGGAATCGGACAAAAGCAAGTGAAAGTTCAAACAAAATAAAAACAGTACCTTGTTAGATTTACCTCATCCGTCCTAAATCGAATGCCTTCTTCCATGGCCCTGCGCTACACCAGCCCAATATATACCAGACCGAGCCTTAATAGGCTTTCTCTCTGTGAAACAATAGGAAGACGAGTCCTCAATCATGGTGCCTTTAGGGCTATACAATGGCTGGTCAATGGTGGTACTGCTTGTCTTGTCATGTTAGCATTATATCAATTGGCAACATAACTGACAAGGGATGGGTATCGTTTATTTTTTAACTGACACCAGTACAAAATCAGCACTTAAAAAACAGTGCTGTTTAAACGGTGCCTGAATCTGTACTTAAAAAATGTAAATAAGAAATTAAATCCACAACAAATTGTCAAAATCTCAATCAGAACATAGTGAACGTCCAAAAAGCGACTTTTGTGTTGGAATATTGATGCTCATAATTCCGGGGGTTTGTGAATGCAACTTCGCTCACACTGTCATTGGTGACCATCACCTAAACTGCACAGCAGCATCAGAGGTGTTTTTGATGCTTCACTTTTCTCTAATTTAGTGTATTTTCAATACTTATGATGGTCATTGCGTTACAAAAAGTCATCTCTCTTCTTAATTTGGCCGGGGGCCGGGTTGTATATTTATATACCGTATATTCCGAGTGCAAAGATGTCACGTTATCGATGGTAAAATACATTTTTAGACAATATGATTTGCCTGGGCAGCACGGTGGGAGAGGGGTTAGTGCATCTGCCTCACAATACGAAGGTCTTGAGTAGTCTTGGGTTCAATCCCGGGCTCGGGATCTTTCTGTGTGGAGTTTGCATGTCCTCCCCGTGACTGCGTGGGTTCCCTCCGGGTACTCCGGCTTCCTCCCACCTCCAAAGACATGCACCTGGGGATAGGTTGATTGGCAACACTAAATGGGCCCTAGTGTGTGAATGTGAGTGTGAATGTTGTCTGTCTATCTGTGTTGGCCCTGTGATGAGGTGGCGACTTGTCCAGGGTGTACCCCGCCTTCCGCCCGATTGTAGCTGAGATAGGCTCCAGCGCCCCCCGCGACCCCGAATGGAATAAGCGGTAGAAAATGGATGGATGGATGGATGGATGATTTGCCTGAGCGGCTAGGAGACACAGAGAGTAAGTAAGTGGTAGAAAATGGATTAGAAAGGACTGATTTTAAAAAATACGTAAGGGACAAGTGGTAGAAAATGGATGGATGGATGGATGGATGGATTTTTTAACTTGGGACTTCCCGCGGGCTGGATTTTGGACGCTGGGCCCGCGGGCCGTAGTTTGGGGACCCCTGCTCTATTACATTGATTTACTATCCATTGAAAATGAGTAAACACCCATGTATTGTAACAAGTGAGAACTAAGATAATCGTGTCTTGCCTAGAGTTGAGCATGGTAGTGGTAGCATCATGATCTGGAGCTGCATGAGTGCTGGGAGAGCTTACAGTTTTCTAACATAATAATGAGCCCCGAACACCTCTGAGATGATGGAGGAGTGGGTAATAATTCCACTAACAACCTGTGCAGCTCTGGTGAATACCATGCCTAAGCGAAAGAAGGCAGTGCTAGATAACAATGGTGCTCACACTAAATATTGACACATGATTACTTTGAGGTTTCCTAGCTAGTGTTGCTGGATATTAAGACAATAATCAGGGGACAGTTCATAGCTCCTCAGTGTCAGCAGCACACGTTGTATTAGATTAGGATGCATGATAGACTGGAGGTAAGACACAATTATCCAAGTACTGACCTGTGCTGAGACAATAGCTGTGTTCAGTGGATAATAAATACATACTGCATGCTACACAAGCAGCACACGGACTAGCCATATGTGAGAAATTGCTTTCACATGGGAAAAACACTCAAACACACAGTACTGACATGCTCAACAAATGTTGGCGTCAAGTCATGCTTCCTGTCATCTTGTTCACGCTTGCAGATGAGCCACATTCAAATAAAGCAGCTAGAAAGGCGGCGCCTACACACCACAAACTTCACATGAATTACTAATCAGAGGGAAGTCAAGTGTAGGAACTCTGATAGTTTGTGATATTCCTCACCAGATCTCTGTTGAAGTTGTTCTCTCTCTTTCTATCAGCTTATAACGCGAGCGAGTCACAGCAATAATAAGCGTTTTAGTATTTATATTATGACAATTTCCTTGGAGAGGAAGCAAACGGGAGTAAATTGGTTTATAGCTAATTCCGTAGCACACAGTTGACACACTGTGTGTTCTCTCACAGTGAGCTCATTAAAAATGCAGCAGTACTCATGTCACCAAAAAGTGAGTTAATATAGTTGCTCGGCTAATTAAAAGTGTAGTACTACATGTGCTCGTCACGTGGAGTCCAAACAGACAAAATTATCCCGGGACTGCTGCTCATTAAAGTCTTTCTGTGGTGCTGGTTGGATTGAGGGAAATGTCGCCTGTCAATCGGCAAACCAGCCTCATTAAAACTGCTATTTCCGTTACAATCTACATCCACCGGAATTGCTCGTGCAAGACCGTTTTTTTTTTTAAAGACCCAGTCGACGATACTGCATCGGATTTATATAAACACACACACACACACACACACACACACACACACACACACACACACACACACACACACACACACACACACACACACACACACACACACACACACACACACACACACACACACACACACACACACACACACACACACACACACACACACACTCTCGCTCTCTCTCTCATTTACGTGGCCTTTGCGGAATATGTGCTCACTCGTGTCAGCTAAATGCCAGCCAGATAAATCTGAAAGAGTGCACTTTAAACTGTAATCTTCATATTCTGACAAATGGAGCTGAAAGGAAGTGGTGCTGAGCTTCCCCTCATTTGATCCCCTCATTTGACCCGATAACATTTGGGCTAACATGCCTAGAAAGTTGTAGTAAGTACCGGTAAATGCAAAACGTTTTTTGAACTTTTTGGGGTAAAGCCATGGCTTTGGTTTCTTTTGACAGTGAGCACCTTAACCCCTACCGACCCAACAGTCAGAATGTGTCCAAATGCTATTGACAATGATGAATAGGAGTTTAAAATACAGTAAACTGAAAGACGGATTTATTTTCAGAAACGTGCTTTAAAAATACCTACTTGGATTCGTGGATTGGAAAACACAATGGGTTTGTAGGGGTCTAACGAATAATCGATACATCAATTTATATTCCTAAGATTCAACTGCTTCGATCTGTGCTCGACAAGTTGCCCATCTGGAAGATAGGTATCGAGCAAACATCGTTAAAAAAGGCAATATATCCATTTATCGATACTAGAAATATGAAAACATTGGATTTAAGAACGGCAGACTTTATATGAAGCTTAGCACTTCTAATGATAAGAAAGTTAAACGTTACAAAATTCTGTCTGTCCGAGGACATCAGTCATCAAAACAAGAATGGCGGACACAAAGGTCACAACTAATACAAACGCGAAGATAAATTATCATAAAGCAACATCACAACAACTTTCAGCTACAGCTGGATTGCAAAAGCTACAACAAATACCAAATGCCACAACACAATAATATAAAGCCGCAACAAAAGTATGTGACGGACACAACAAAAGTGACAGCGGCGCAAGTTTTGCCACCAGACCAGGCTGAGGCGGAAAGATAAAAACAGTGTAATGAACATAGTATATTAGTATTATTGAAAAAGTAAAAAAAATATTCATAACTGCAAAAGTGGTCACACTTCACTTACTATTCAACTTTCCACCTCAGCTATTGTGGTCCATTGCCAGAACTTGTCCGCTTTCACTTCCGTTGAGTCTTTATATTGTCATGTTTTGGCTTATAGTTGTTGTGTTATGGTTTTATGTTGTTGTGTAGTGGCGTTTGCGTTTGCCGTAACTTTTCCCAGCCGCCATTGATGTGTACTAAAATAAGAGTAGTAGCAGGTCAAAACAACTGCTCATTTAACCGTAAAATATTTGTTTTCCCTTAATTTCTCAGGTAAACCTACTGTTCATTCAACCTGAAAAGACGTTGGTTGCACTTTAATTTTGATATTAAAATTGTATTATTTTTATGTTGACAAACAAAAGCAACAAATACATTTACTGTTAAAATGTTGCTTACTGTACTTTCAATGAAAATGTATTGGATGTTGACAATGAGAGCAGAAAAGGTTTCCTCTTGTTAATTCAACCTAAAGTGTTGGTTGCTCTTTATTCAAATAAGATGTTATTGCATTGGCCATTAATTGTTGTTTGCTTGCCTGTATGGCTGTACGGTATACCGGTATTAATGAAGTACCACAGTACCAATGAATTGAAAACAGTACAATAATGTCTTTGAAAAATACTGGTATTTTTTTCCTTCCGCATGCTGTCTTGCTGCGGTGACGTTGCTGGGCCGCGGAGCATGTTGAGTGTCAGTGAGCACACACTCAGAGAGCGCACAAGCAAAAACAGTGGGAGGAAAACTGGGAAAAAAAGGCAATTTTACCGGTTGATAAATAGGGTGTGTGAAGCGCAATATGGAGATATTTGGGCTTCAAAACTATCAATCAAGGTAATGCTAAATACGGAAGTGCCACGCTGCAAGCAGTGCTTAAAAACATGTGGAGTGAATGAATGATCGGTTCTCGCTTCTCTGTGAGCAATTTGAGTGTGTCTAGTGTATAGAAAAGCGTTATATAAATCTAATCCATTATTATCATCATCATCATCAAACTTAGGTAAACATTTAAATAACAATAATCCAGACCTACACAATAAGTTTAAAGGTAATGTAGTTACCTAGCTCTCTGCTGTGCACATAGATACGTAAACTCGCACACAGCTGCTTGGCTTGATGCCAAATATTAGCGGAGCCCAAACCGCCCACGTAGCGCAAACTAATGCAAGTGAAATGACCGAATTTTGTAACAAATTTCTAGAATTTGTGTTCTTTCGTTAACAATGTGTGTTTTACCTGCGACATGTCTTATCTGTGTACTTTTAGCGAGAGTATCGAGAGTATTTTTTTTAAAGCACAGACTGAGAGTGTAAACAATAATCATAAAGCATTTAATACAATGTCAATGAAGCTTTCTATTCTATTCTAACCTAAATTATGACAGACTACATGTAATATTTAACATTATGAATTGTTCTTTGAGTGCAACAAGAAAAGCCCAATGTGTTTAATCCTTTTAGTTTTAATCTTCTAAAATTGTTCTGAGTGCAATAAGAAAATCTTAGTGTTTTAACACCTTTTTTTTGTTTGTTTTAATCTTCTAAAATTGTTTTTGAGTGCAATAAAAACCATTGGTTTAATGTATTGTAAGATTTGTAACTAAAATGAAGCCAAAAATTAAAATTTTCTATGGTCCCTTTTATTTTGAAAAGTATCAAAATAAAATATTGATATTGGGACAACCCTACTTGAATGTTTATAGCATTAATTTATTTATACCTAATTACCTCACAAGAAAGATCACGATTATAGGAAACTTCACCTGCAGTGTCCAGTATACATACATTTGTTTGTCAGTTTTTCTTTTGCTAAAAAGTTACCTAATCGATTTCATGTCAGTAAATCGTTTTGAATCGTGTCGTTTTAAACAAATATCATATGTGAATCATATCAACAACATCCAATTATGACTTCAATCGAATAGTTACACCCCTAACAATTTGTGTTGCGAGCATTTCCGCCACCATTTGAAGTAGTATTTGTCCACAGCTTGTATTTATCAGTAATTACATGGAGTTGAATCACTAAATGTATTTTTAGCTGTTGTCACTTTGCCCGCAAACAGTTGAAAATTAGCTTGTACTTTAGCTATATCTTGTCCGTACAATATATGTATTGTGCAATGTTCATTTCAAATAAACAAACACACGCCTGCCCTTCAACCACCAGAACTAAGAAGGTGAATGTGAAGGACAACACCCGCCGAATCAGTTACAAACCATTAAAAAGAGTCAAAACTATCAGTCTGCACCCACACTTAATATAGAGTAAAAATATAGAGAATCGGCTGAATTCTCTGCCAATTAGTTACTTTCTCCTGACTCCACAAACTGAACAAGGTAGCATTAGCCTTGTTCGCTTGGTCACACATCTGTTGATGTCAGTCTGTCATTTAAAGACGTCTGTGTGCACTGTGCAATATAACCAAGGATTTCGTAGTTTCTATTGACAGAGACAATGTTGCCAGATCTCACCAGAGAAACAAGCAACCAGCTCTATGAAAACAAGCCCAAGGTCGCTTGTTACACTGGCAACACTGGACAAAGAAGCAGCCTGACGGAGACATCGCAAGTTCAGGTAAATTGTGGTCCCACACATAAATGCTGCACAATACTATTACCTTATCCCATAAAACTACTGTAATTGTCTGTTGTACATGTTATTGTATTGATTTTTTAACCATATTTTTAATCTGATAGTTTGTTTTTATTTAAATGTAATGTTACATGTTAAAATTGTGCTGTTTTAGAAGGGGCTGAGCACGGATTAAATTGATTTCAATTCATTTCAATGGGTGGGACTGATTTGATGTACGAGTGTTTTGAGTTACAAGCTCGGTTTGAACAAATTGTGTTCGTAAGTTGAAGTACCACGGAAGGTAAGTATTTTACACAGGTTTTCCTAATGTGAGGATTAGTCCTTCCAAAGACTTGCCATTTGGAAACACTCAATCTTTCAAGTTTGCCATTATTTTTTGTCAAAATAAAGGACAGGAGAATGGGAAACCTATGGCTAAAAATTGGTACTTGAAAATATAAAATTTCAAACTAAAAAGTCATATTTTGATGTTGAATTTTGAAAAATACACCCATAAAATTGGGTGCATAAAAACCTTCCAAAAGGTGCAACTATAAGCGTTGAGGCACAGTTTGCGTTCTTTATTGCGTCATTATGCAGAGGTTAACTGGTTTTATTTTCAAATCCAGCATGGAAAAACTGTTTTCCTTGGCTATAAATATGTCAGTTATCATGAAGATTCGATGTAACTGGCTCAAGCTATATACATTAGAAGAGCAACTGGTACTAGAACTGGTACTTTAACGCACCAGAGTTAATTGTCTTCTGTGCCACAGCAGACAAGGCCAACAGTTGTTTTTTGAGGCGAAGGAGGTGTCAGTCAAACAAGTTTGAAGTGGTTTCAGTAGCACGGCGCGGCGAATGCATCCAGGCTAAGTGAAGTTATGATCAAGAACATGGGGAAAATTGACGAAAATGATGAAAGTCTGCAGCAACAAATGTAAAGTGGACCAACTTTTGACATTCGATGGTGATTTTCCAATATAAAAGGACAATTTTTGTCTGAGTGTTGGAAAATTGTGAGCCTCTGAAGGTGTGTTGCATTCATGTTAATGGTTGCGACTGATCTAACGAATGCTTACTGAGCCTGCAGTTACAATTGTATCCTGGATTGGTATCATTCCAATGTCAACAAACGTACCAGTAGCTTTCCGCTGACATATATCATACCTTGGCATGCAATCAGGGGTTTGTTGTGAAAACAGGAAGGCGTCCAACACACATTTAAAGAGAGAATATAATGACCACAGAAGGACCAGAAGGAGAGCCCATATTTACCATCAGTGTCTTGGCCCAGGCAAGTTGATAGCAGCAGTGGGAGTAGCAGATAAAGAACTCCTATTCCCGTTTTCTCAGGCCGTTTGACCCTGCTTTGTGAGAGCGGCCCCATTAAGCGAATCCCTGCCGCCATTTTCACCATCGTCCTCCGCCGAGTGCCCAGCTGTGTGGAGACACATAAACACAAAGTCATTGTTCGCGCGTAACATTGTATAAAAACATCTGTTGGTTTTTATTCGAGATACGGCGCTTTTTTTCTTCTGGCTCCACCAGCTTGTGCTTTGAACCAAGGTGAACATGCATCATGACGACAGATGCTTTTAAAAGAGTTTGATGGGGCCTAAACCCTCAGTATGTTCAAGAATCCCTTGCAATGTCCATACACTATGAAGTACACTAAAATCTGCATCATTACTAATCAATGGGGTTTGCAGGCGCTTACACACAACAAACCTTGAACGCTTGATTATAGATAGAATAGTTCAAAGTGGCAAAGTGTCGAGCTAAAAAAAAAGTAAAATCCTACTCTTCTTTTTATCATAGCTTACAATTACATTCCCTCTCTATTTCCTTATTACGCCGCCTCGCCTTTCTACATGCACTCCAAACATAATTGGAATGTTTTCAACTGCGCTTTAAGAGGCGAAATACAAATTGGCAGCGCTGCACCGTCGTGTCAACAGATCCCGATGACAAGTGCGGACAAATAATTTAAGCAATTTGTGGGATTGTCTTGCATTTGCGTCCAAGTAGCCTTATTTTCCCAAAAACGTAATCGGTCTAATATTGCACCAGCCACAAAAAACCCAATAGGGCGAAATGTGGCAAGGCTGTAGATTTGGTCAAAGAAAATAAATCTGTAAAAAACTAAAAATATAGTTCAACACACGGGGTCCAACAAGTTTATAAATGTTTGAACATAGCTACTCTGCTATCCTAATGAAAGAAAACAATAATCAAATCCTACTAGTGTTTTTTGGGGTTCCTCAGAGTTCCATTGTGGGATTTATTTCTAATCTATATCACCCATCCATCCATTTTCTACCGCTTGTCCCTTTGATTTAGAAAATGTTCGTAAGGATGTACTTCCGGTTATGTTTGCAGATGATGTCTGTTTTAATATCACATTCTAATCTTGATTGCTTGACAAGGGAAGCAAATGAAGAAATGTCTATTGTTTCTGAATATTAAGGAAAAAAACAAATGTGATTTTTAGTATGAAAACAAAGGCTATAATAAAGAAATTGAAAACATATTAAATGATGGCATCAAAATTAGCCTGGTGCCTCAAGCCAAATTCAGGAGTTTTGTTGATGAAAAATGAACATACTGTGCTGAAATGTATGTAGCAAGATGATGAAATCAATAGGTATTTTGAGTAAAGTTATTTATTTTAATAATTGTTCTGCATGGGTTCTCTCCGGGTACTCCAGCTTCCTCCCAAGACAGACACCTGGGGATAGGCTGGCAACACTAAATTGTCACTAGTGTGTGGATGTGAGTGTGAATGTTGTCTGTCTGTGTTGGCCCTGCGATGAGTTGCTGACTTGTCCAGGGTGTAGGCTGCCTTCCACCCGAGTGCAGCTGTGATAGGCTCCAGTACCCCCAAACGGGACAAGTGGTAGAAAATAGATGGATGTATGGGTTCTTGTATGTATATTATATTATAGTTTAATATATCCACATATACTGTAATGTATTGCAACATTATTTGGGGTGCTATTTGTAAATCATACCCTTGTAAAAATGTCTTAACTTAAATTATTAGTAAATTAAATTGAGAAAAATGTTGTTTTTTTTCCAACAGACTGCACTCCATTTATAGAATACATTTAATTGCGAACATATATTGTATATTTGTCTTTTTTTATAAGTATGAACATCAATAACTTACCAATAGTTTTCCATAGTTTTTTTTACATATATTCCTCTGATATACATTATGAATGTCCACTAATCAATGTACACTTATCATTTCTTTGGAATAAACTACCATCAGCTATTCAGTTGTAATATATTTATTTAAAAAAGAAACAATCAAAGGTTATGTTGGTCTATGAACTATGAGGCGGATGTTTTATTGTATTATATATGAATTGTCTATTCGTGTTGCAGTGATAATTGGGACGTCTTGGGAGAGGTGGCTTTACAAGACCTTAAGGTCTGCTTAACTCTTCTTGCACATTTTTCCTAATATTGCATATTAATAGTTTTCGTGTGTGTGTGTGCAAAATATTAAAATGGAAGAAAATGTTTTTTTTAAACGAAAAGAATCAAACTGTGATGAGAAAAACAATCGAACAGTAAAATCACACCAGAAGCAGTTCAAACTAAATGACAGAGAGAACTGGAGAGCATTAATATTGCAGCATATCAGACATATTATATGCTCAGTGATTAGACAACAAGGCATCAAATTGCCAGAAGGGGTCAATATTTGTTAGTTTCCCCCCACAAGATTATTGCTTTGTTTAATTCTCCCGCCTATAAATCATTAAAACGGAAAGCAAGAATGAAATATTGAAATGTTTGGAGCGCAGTCAGGTGACTTGAGGACAGTTCCATCACATTTCCAATGTGTTTGTTCCACTTAAGAGGACTTAGCATGTCATGCTGCGGGTATGCTTTGTCAAATTCTAAATTGTCTTTTCTCTAACTAAGGTCCTTAAATAATTTAAATCCCCATCATGTCACTCTCTATTGTCTGAAAATGACTTTAAACGATAAATTCCAATTAGTTTTTTTCTTCAGCTACAGACGTGGGAGCTCTGAGGTTTAGAGTTTGATAGCCAATAGGCTAACCAAGCATGATGTAGCATCTAAATGTGAGAGTAAGATTAGCATTGCAGCTCTTATAGCTATGCTAGTGTTGCTAACATTTGTGTCATTCTGTCCGACCCTAATGGTGCTTTGTTGGACGTGATATATGGCATCTCTTTCCTTGGACGTGTGCAGCTTTACAATGTATATGTAAAAAGTGGATAAGTACACACTAAGGGTGCAAAGATTCGATTAGTTTGATTAGGAAAAAAATCTGCAGGTGCAATAGGACCCCCTATTGGTGAGGCTGGTCATCCTTCCGGTGATGTTGCATGTGTGT
The DNA here is from genome assembly GCF_033978685.3 of Nerophis lumbriciformis. Classification (NCBI taxonomy): domain Eukaryota; kingdom Metazoa; phylum Chordata; class Actinopteri; order Syngnathiformes; family Syngnathidae; genus Nerophis; species Nerophis lumbriciformis. The sequence goes on along the minus strand of NC_084558.2, from coordinate 35,269,179 downwards.
GTGTGTGTGTGTGTGTGGCGGACACAGCGGAGTGCCAAGAGAGATGGCTCAAAGTGAAAGGCAAGGTGGAAAGAGAGCAAAGGGCCCAAAGAAGACGACAGAGAGGTTGTGTGATTATTTATACTGAAAAAGACAGACATAATGGTGAAATGTTTTCACTGTCAGAGCTTGGTCTTTTACAACAGCACTAGATCTATGTTTCAACACATTACCACAGATCATCCTGCATATTAAAGAACAACAAACAAGCAGAAACAAAGTAAAAGTAAATCGTGGTAATTAATGCCGTCTTGTATGATTTGTTAAGAATGTTTTACTCAAACACAAGGGGGCCATGTGAGGACATGTTAACATCTACAGTTTGTGTTGCAATACTAACGAGTTGTTTGTCCAAAAATTAGTCAGATTGTTAAAGGGGAACTGCACTTTTTTGGAAATGTTGTCTATCATTCACAATCCTCATGTAAGACAAGAACACATATGTTTGTTTTTTTATGCATTCAAAATTGTAAATAAATGCGATCAAATTGAGTTAATGGAAGTCTCTCTAGTCTGCCTATAAAGTTCTTAAAAAACATTCAAACACCTCCATTAAGGTTTTATATACATGATGTAAGCATATATGTAATTTAATAACAGGCACATTTATAATAAGATGTAGTATGTATGCATTTTGATTATTTTAAGTATACGCGACGCATTAATTTAAAAAACGCATCACAACGTTCTTTTTTTTCCAACATTACCAATTACTACTCACTGCAGACAGCTGTCACTAGAATGCCAATTGATATAGTATTGTTATATTCCCATTTAGATGAAGAATGAATCCTAATCCTCGCGAAGAAAAACCGGGGTGAAACCAAGTGTCTTTTTTTCTCTCTCGCCATTTCCAGGTATAAATTGGCTGCCAAAGTTGGGTTACATCCTCATCCTTCTATCAAGGTGAGAGGTATTATTCATGATCTACAATAAACTTCCACGAACTCTGAGGCCAAAAAGCAGCTCACCAGCCAATGATGTCAACATAGTTACACACGCTGGTGATTACGGCAATGCTATAAATAGTTTGTCTGCGTTAGCGCTTATAATAACAATATCACTAGTACTTTGTTAATATTAAAGTCGTGAAATGTAAATGGAGTATTGTTGGTGGTTTTTGAATGGTTATTTATTGGGTTTTATGGGCGGAATAAAGTGCGGATCCCTTTCAAATACATTGTCACTAGAGATGTCCGATAATATCGGCCGATAAATGCGTTAAAATGTAATATCTGAAATGATCGGTATCGGGTTTTTTATTATCGGTATCGTTTTTTTTGTTGTTTTTTATTAAATCAACATAAAAAACACAAGATACACTTACAATTAGTGCACCACTCATTCACACAAAAGGGTTGTTTCTTTCTGTTATTAATATTCTGGTTCCTACATTATATATCAATATATATCAATACAGTCTGCAAGGGATACAGTCCGTAAGCACACATGATTGGTCCACTAATAGTAAAATTATCTGTTAAAGGTTAGTACTAATTGTCATTAATTACTAGTTTCTATGTAACTGTTTTGTATTGTTTTACTTTCTTTTTTATTCAAGAAAATGTTTTTAATTTATTTATCTTATTTTATTTTATTTATTTATTTTTAAAGTACCTTATCTTCACCATACCTGGTTGTCCAAATTAGGCATAATGTGTTAATTCCAGGACTGTATATATCGGTTGATATCGGTATCGGTAATTAAAGAGTTGGACAATATCGGCAAAAAGCCATTATCGGACATCCCTAATTGTCACTCAATTTATTGTACTTTATCAAATAGTCTTTTTGTTTAGTTTATTATTTATTACCAGGTTTTACACAGTTTAACTTTTTATTTATTTCCTTTTTTTTTTTTTTTTTTTTTTTTTTTTAAATCAGAACCAGCTTTACCGGCCAAGTAAGTTTAACACACAATACATTTGACTTGGTAGGCTGTGCTCTCTTTTTTCAATCCAAGAAGTGCAATACATAGTAATAGCAATTTCAATGTTATGTGCATTTAGAAGAAGAAATAATAAAGGTAATCAGAAAAATCTATTCTTTCAACTATTTTCCCTAAAAGACACATTGAGGCTAGAAGGTGTGTTTTATTCGCATACTCCAGAGTACACATGCTGAGGCAGACATGGACAAACTCAGCTCATTAGCATTAGACCTACTGAGACAAACGGCATGTTTTTAGTCAGGCCTACTAAAAGCAGTTTTTAAACTATCTCAATTCCAGCATCAGAGCTGGATTTTGGACAACACATTTCCTTAACATTATTGTGGCACTCTGGAGATTAAAATTGTTGAAAAATACTATAGGTCAGCTTTAAATCAATAAAAAAGGCAATACTTTGTTGCAACTAAAACATAAAAAATCCCTGATTACTACATCAATCCATGTCATCCAAACCTTATTTAATACCCAGTGTGAACTCTTTCGCTATAGGCGTTCCCAGCTGTTATCGTCATGTAACCACGTGGCTAACCATGACGGATCTCCCCGCCACCAGCGGACCAAGCTCGATCAGTCAGATAACCCGTCATCTTTCTGCCCCTCATTACTTCCACAATGGCATAATTGCGTGGACGGCAATACATCTCACATATTTCATTCTGTGTGCTTGACTTTTCCCCATAATTTCATCCCCAGTTTTAATTCGATACGCCTCCTCGCCTGTAAAAAGACTAACAATGATTAAGTTTGTTGCTGTCGGCTGTCATATTTGAAACTGAGATGGAGTGATTCTATGTATGTGGGTGTCCATTGAGTGAAACTATCCTTTCAATTAGGTTTACCCTTAGCAACGCTAACACCTGTAGCAGGAATACAGCACTACAGTCGGGTGGCAGAGCATTCTCAACACTGTAAACTTTGACCAAATTAAACCACACTCCCGCTTAACTAATACAGTAGTTGGATGAACCAATTCCCTGCCTCGCCATGCAGGCCTTGACACACTGCCCTGAATCAGGCGGCGCAGGCTTCCATGCACCTTTCTGCTGCCAGCCCCACTTAAATGCTGAGCTTGACTGCTAATCCTAAAATTAGCAAGGGCCGGAATCAGCACGCACATTTCCTAAATAGTAGAACATATTTACCAGCAATATGCCACGTAATATAACAAGATGAGCTACCACATTTCCTAAATAGAGCAACAAAGTGTGCATGGTGGTAAGGTTAAGCCACATTTAGTTGATAATATATTTGCAAAATAGTAAACAATTAAAAATAGTACAATATAAAGTGCACCAGATTAAGGCGCACTGCCGATGAACGGGTCTATTTTCATACACAAGGATTGATTATAAGGTGCATTAAAGGGGTCACATTTTGATTTGTTTCCTACATTTAAAACACTTTGCATTATATTGCAAAACAATATGCCAGATGTCTCCTATTAGGTGCCCTTTTGGGGTCCTTATATACACACCATAATAATACCCGTATGTTGAAGCACAGTACGTCTGAATATGGTAGCCGTAATGCTCCATCAATCCATCAAGCAGTGCGGCTTCGTACCAAAGTTATACTAAAACATTCTGGCAGATTTTTGAGCACCGTGTAAAATGCCAACATCAAAGTTTTGGTCTTACTGGTGTTTGAGTCATTTATTGAAAATACTTTGTTCAACCTGCATCCACACATTTCTCTTGTGTGACTTCCCTCTACTGCATACTTGCCAACCTTGAGACCTCCGATTTCGGGAGGTGGGGGGAGGGGGGTGGGACGGGGCGTGGTTGGGGGCGTGGCTAAAAGGGGAGGAGTATATTTACAGCTAGAATTCACCAAGTCAAGTATTTCATATATATATATTATATATATATATATATATATATATATATATATATATATTTATTTTATTATATATATAAAATAAATACTTGAATTTCAGTGTTCATTTATTTACACATATACACACACATAACACTCATCTACTCATTGTTGAGTTAAGGTTTGAATTGTCCATCCTTGTTGTATTCTCTGTCACTATTTTTCAAACCATGCTGAACACCCTCTCTGAAGATGCATTGCTGTGTGGCACGCACAAAAGTGCTTTCATCAAATGCACTAGATGGCAGTATTGTCCTGTTTAAGAGTGTCACAACATTGCTGTTTATGGAAGACGAACTGCTTTACGGTATACAAAAACGTGACTGCTGTTGTTGTGTGTTGTTGCCGCGCTGGGAGGACGTTAATGAAACTGCCTAACAATAAACCCACATAAGAAACCAAGAACTCGCCCTCCATCATTCTACAGTTATAACGTGATTGGGCAGGTATGCTGTTTATATTGTGGGTTAGCGGAATTTCGGGAGATTTTCGGGAGAAAATTTGTCCCGGGATGTTTTCGGGAGAGGCGCTGAATTTCGGGAGTCTCCCGGAAAATCCGGGAGGGTTGGCAAGTATGCTCTCCTGGTCACACTTTTTATTACACCATGTACCATATAACATTGGTTCGAGGTCAGCACAACCAGAAATAATTCATACACAAGGCGCATTGGATTATAAGGTGCACTGCCGATTTTTGAGAAAATAAAATTAAGGGGTTTTAAGTGTGCCATATAGTTTAAAAAAAATATGGTGGTTGAATGCAGTTTTCAGTTGTGGGGCAATGGTAACACCATACCATACTACCTTTAAAAGTTTAGGTCAGTATTTCCTATATAGGGGAACGAAGTTTGCAGCTATTGCATGGAGGTTAGACCACACTAAATTACGTTAAAGTTAAAGTCCCAACGATAGTCACACACACACACACACTAGGTGTGGTAAAATTATCCTCAGCATTTGACCCATTCCCATGTCCACTACCTGGGAGGTGAGGGGAGCAGTGAGCAGCAGCAGTGGCCGCGCTCGGTAATCATTTGGTGATTTAACCCCCAATTCCAACCCTTGATGCTGAGTGCCAAGCAGGGAGGCAATGGGTCCCATTTTTATAGTCTTTGGTATGACTCGGCCGGGGTTTGAACTCACGACCTTCCAGTCTAAGACATATTGCTGCACGGCACTTAAACCATGCCACTATAAATTAAGATACCGTATTTGCCAAGTAATTAAATGTAGTTGACAGTTGTGGCACGGTGGTAAGATTATACCACATTACATTCAAAGTACAGATATTTCGAAGTTTTTGAATGTAGTTGAATGTACTTTACATTTGTGGCACTGTGGTCAGACCATACCACATTATATCAAAAGTTTAAGTGGAACTAAGTTTGCAGTAGTTGAACATGCCACAATGAAATTGAGTTTAAATACCCAATTTGCTAATTAGTGCTACACATTGTACAGTTATGGCACTGTGGTAAAACATATTGTTGCACGACACTTAGGCTGTGCCAAATTAAACCAAATTGAGTATTTGCCAAGTAGTTGAGCTTAGTTTACAGTTGAGGCACCGTGGTCAGACAATACCTCATTACATTAAAAGTAGAGATTCTATATATTTAAAAAAAATAGGGAAACCTAATTCACAGTTGTTGCACGGCGGTAAAACCCTTCCACATTTCACATGTAAGGGAATAAAGTATACAGTGGTTAGATTATACCAGATTACATTGAGTTGATGTATATGTATTTCCTGCAGTAAGATTATGTCACATTACAGTAAAAGTTGAGATACAATATTTCCAAATAAGTGCAAAATGGATAGAGAAGGCCATGAAGATTTGCATTTTGTTTGGAACATGTAAAAGATTTGAAGATTTTTTTAGGGCCAGTTTACACTAAGCCGGATAAGGTTATCCAGGGTAAGTCACACCTAACCTTATCCGTGTACACGCACAACAATGCCACTGTTTAAGACCTAGTACGCATGCGCGAAAAATTTAAAAAACCCACCGGAGCGTCCATCTGCTCTAATCTCCCCAGTAGATGACTTTACTTCACTGTGAAGTTATTTAAAAGAGCTATATTGTAAATCGTTTGCTGTGCATTTTACATTTGTTTACTTTGTTTTGTGTGCAAGTTTTTAAATTAAAATGTATCTCCTTTGAACAATATCCAGTATTGTCGGGTTTCAATTAACTAGAATCCAGTGTGCTGTGGGGCCCTATTGTAGTGAATCACACCTGAGCCATCATAAATTAATCAATTCTTTAAATCAACACGAGAAAGTAGACAATGCGATAAAGAACATTTTACAACAATTAATCTAGACAGAATACCCAAAGTATTGTTGTTGGGGGTTGACTCCACCTTTGGGGTATTCTTTCGTGAGATATGGCGTCAGGGGATAAGCTGGGTAACCCAAAATAAAAAAAGGGTCTCGTTCTCAAGAGTTGTTTGTCTAAAGAAAATGCAGCAGAATGGGAAGAAAACGTAACAAAGCATTTGAAGAACAGTATTTATAAGACTGAAAAAAAGGTTTCCGTTGTAAGATAGAGGCAACAATAAACATGTCAAACAAATCTTTCCCAGACAACAAAGAGAACAACAAGTGAATCATCCCTCTGACTCACAACAACTTTGTCGAATTTGTGGGCATACAAAGAGCAACAAAGAACACTTGGCCTCATCTAAACGTGTCAAGACTGACAGCTCGGTCAAATATTGATGCCATTGGGGAGCGTGGAGAAAAGCAAGGCAAGAGATTGCGTGCTAATAATTGATGACAGTGTGAAAATAATTGGCTGCACGGTTGCCTTTTTCACCAATAAGTGGCGATTTACCATCGGGGAGAAATCTATGAGATGGAGATGAAGAGCTGGAGTTCTTACTGCACTGCAGAGAACGAATCTTGTGTTCTTATCTCATAAAACAACACAGGAGCAAAACCTATAGTCTACTACTATACCAGGTGCTGCTTTTTTGAGTAATGTACATTTAACTGCTTAGAATGAGGACCAGTCAGTAACACTCACACATACAGTAGGTCACACAAAGGACACGTAAGAACAATGGTAGAGTTGCAAAATTAGTATACATAAACCGCATTGACATTAAATATAAGAGGAACCCTCTTTATTGGAAATTAATCTCTTGCCCAATCTTTGAGACCGATTTTCTGCAGGTCTCTGCTGTGTGTGAGTTACAGGTTTCACGTGTATAATTTTAGATGCCAGATATAATACCATTGTTTCAGGCTTTTTTTCCCTCAGAGGAAAATGCTGTATATTCGAGTCAATGTGGTAGTTTTTTTGCAGCAGATACTCTGGTTTATTTCAATTGCCATCTCTCATATTGGACCCATGATTCATGTCAATCCACCTGGTGCAACAGCTCTCCAAGGTATGAACACTCCTTTTTTAACTCAGTGCAGACTAATAAAAATATTTATTCTGATGCAGATGTTAACTTTTGGAAAGGAAAGTATACAGGGGGATTTCATAATTATTTTCTCAAATAAAGTGATTCCATATTGTTTTCTGTCAGCTTGATCCAAAAATGAAACTTAATTACTGCCACAATCTATTTTCTTTGATGTATTATATAGTGTTTCTTAAAGCCAAAATGTTGCCTTTTTAAAAGACTATAGTTTGGTGTCTGTTATCTGTTTTTCTTCTACAAAATAAACAACTTAATGAACATCCCCAAGTCTGGTGATTCCATCATTTTGAGGGGGTGTATACAACTACTTATTGTATTTCCGCTTAAAACAACTAGGAGCAGTCTCCATATATTTAAAGGAGATCTTCCCTTTTTTGGAATTATGCCTATCATTCACAGTCCCTATGTAAGACAAGACACAGTGGTAGTTGTTATGCATTCAAATGCGTAATATACTGTACAGCAGGGCTATTCAACTACATATTGAAGATAGGCGCAGTTTCAGGAGCCCAAGGACTCAGAGGGCATTTTCGTCAGAAAATACCTGCCAGGTTATATTCCTTTGAGACTGTTTACTTAATCGCAAAATAAACACATCAGCTTTCACACTGCACTGTCAATAAATTCATTATTCTACCGTCGTTACTTATTTCCAGCGTCTGCGACTCGATAGATAGTTAACAGTATGAATAAACAGAAGCTCCAGAAGTTTTTTGGAGGATTGATGTTTCTTATTTTGAATTATTTTCCTTCTTCAGTTGTACTTCTTTACACTTCTTTAATTTAGATTTGTTAAACTGAAAATATAATCATACAATAAACATTATTAAAAAGTATAATGTCCTTTGTGTATTTTGAATAAATAACATTCATTGTGTATTTCACATAAATCCAATTGAAAGCTTAGTGTTGACATAATAAACTACAGATATTTACACATATAGAAATTAAACATTCACATCAAACATTAATGTGGCTCACCAAAATGAAACCTAAGGTGTAGCTTTATCGCTCTCTACAGGTCAAATTTAGCGCTACCTGTATTAAACAAGCTTTGATCGCCAGAGTTATTAGGGCAAAAACCAAGACAATAACGAATACAAAAGATATCACGAAGTCAGCAAATTCAATACAAAACTAACAAAATATACATAGATCTGACAAGGTTTTGTGATGAATATTACACGTGTGGATTTCGACCGTTGTTGCTGCTTGTCTTGAACACCGTGTCCGTGCATAAAAGATCCGACAGGAAACAATGACTCAAGCACATAAACGGGGCAGAACATTCATACTTTGTTGTCCAGATGTTGTTAAGTCTGATTTTCTCAATTTATTTGCTTCATTGTGACAGAAATGCCTCACTGTTGCCCCCTGCGGGGTGGCAGGAGTACTGCATGCATGAGTAACCCAATTTTGAATTGTTTTATCAAGCCTATTTGTGTGCGGTGCATGGGCCAAATGAAAAGCTTAGGCGAACTGGACGTGGGCCGCGGGCTGCCAGTTGAATAGTCCTGATGTACAGAAAGTATGAGGTGCCTAACAATGAAGTTAATGGGAGTTAAGCTTGATATCCCAGTATTTTTAGGCAAATGTAAACAATCAAATGTAGATACTTTTCTTATGCCTTCTTATTTCTCTCTCTCTCTCTCTATGTCCACTACTTGCTGTACATATCCTACCAAGTCAGACCTACAATGTTTCAATATCCATTTCTCTGTTCTCAATTGTTGATGACTGATGATAACAACCAAACCTAACCCCCTCTCTACAACCCGAATTGTAAATAATGTAAATAATTCAAAGTATACACCCTGATGATTATCTTGTGTGATGACTGTATTATGATGATAGTATATATGATCGTATATATCTGTATCATGAATCAATTTAAGTGGACCCCGACTTAAACAAGTTGAAAAACTTATTCGGGTGTTACCATTTAGTGGTCAATTGTACGGAATATGTACTTCACTGTGCAACCTACTAATAAATATCTCAATCAATCAATCAATCAATCAACTGTATTCGTGTATGTATGTGGGAGCGTAGGTACCTATGTATGTGGGTAAGTACCACATACACTATGTATGTATTAAGGAATGAATATACATGTGTGTATATGCCGTTCTATGCTTAAAGCGACCAAACTACGTAAATACTACATGTTATTATGAATGTGCCTGTTTCTACATTACATATACATATATATATATATTACAGCGTGTATATAAAACGATGGAGATTTTTGGATGTTTTTATGAGCGGTTCATAGGTGGAATAGCGCTAACCCAGCAAGCAAAAAATATTAAAACAACATTAAGAACTTTTTTAATTATGTCCTGATGTTGAGCAACTCAAACTTCACGTTGAAATCTCACCAAAAGCCTCCACTGACGGAGATGGTTTATCAATGAGACTGTTAAAAACATTTCCACGGCTCTAGTGCCAGCACTGACATACGTCTGTAATTTATCATTTTCAAATGGTGTTTTTCCTGATAAAGAATGAAGAAGGCGAAAGTGCTTCCTCTGTACAAAAGCGGTGATAAACATTTGTTTTCAAATTACTGTCCGATCTCATTACTATCCCAATGCTCTAAAATCTTAGAGAGGCTTTTCCAGACCAGATTACAAAAATTAATTGAGAAACAGACTGTTGTGTAATAGCCAATACGGTTTTAGGAAAAAACATTCCACAGGAATGGCTTTGTGGTTTTTAATAAATAAACTATCACTAAATCTCTCAAAAACAAACTATATCCTCTTCAGGAGAAGGGGACTGGAAAAAAATATACACATAGAAGTTAGCGGGACGTCTATAAACAGAGTAAATGAACACAAGGTCTTGGGGGTTAAGATAGACGCTCTACTGACTTGGAAACCACATGTGAAAGCAGTACAGTCTAAATTGGCTAAGGGTGTCTCCATTTTGTGGAAAATGCAAAAAATACTAAATCAAAATTCACTTAAAACGATTTACTTAGCTCTTTTATTGCCGCATTTACAGGATTGCACTGAAGTTTGGGGGCACACCTACAGGGACACTATTGAACCGCTATTTAAGCTCCAAAAAAGGCTATTAGAATTATATACCAATGATCTGTTCATGAGTAATTTTCTTAAACTGCATGATATAATCCAATACAGTAGCCTTCAAGTTATATTTATGGCCTCACACAGGGCTCTACCTGCAAATATACAGAGTCTGTTTTCACTCAGAGATGGGCCACATGAACTCAGGGGTGTCCTGAAATTCAAACATAACATTGTAAATTCCACATTGAAGGCTCAAACATTATCTATAGCGGGGGTGAAATTGTGGGACAATGTGAGCGGAGAAATTAAACGGTCTTCTAGCCTAAGAGTGTTCAAAAACATGACTAGTTGTTTGGACTATCTCAACTGTGGGACACAGGTGCAAAAGAACTCACTGTGGAATAAGGGACATAACACACCAGGGAAGACTTCAGAAGACGAAAGATACCCAGGCAAGATAGAGCTAAGCTCATGGTCACTCAATTATATTATATCCATATTGGTATATGTACAAACCCCGTTTCCATATGAGTTGGGAAATTGTGTTAGATGTAAATATAAACGGAATACAATGATTTGCAAATCATTTTCAACCCATATTCAGTTGAATATGCTACAAAGACAACATATTTAATGTTCAAACTGATAAACATGTTTTTTTTGCAAATAATCATTAACTTTAGAATTTGATGCCAGCAACACGTGACAAAGAAGATGGGAAAGGTGGTAATAAAAATACTGATAAAGTTGAGGAATGCTCATCAAACACTTATTTGGAACATCCCACAGGTGAACAGGCAAATTGGGAACAGGTGGGTACCATGATTGGGTATAAAAGTAGATTCCATGAAATGCTCAGTCATTCACAAACAAGGATGGGGCGAGGGTCACCACTTTGTCAACAAATGCGTGAGCAAATTGTTGAACAGTTTAAGAAAAACCTTTCTCAACCAGCTATTGCAAGGAATTTAGGGATATCACCATCCACGGTCCGTAATATCATCAAAGGGTTCAGAGAATCTGGAGAAATCACTGCACGTAAGCAGCTAAGCCCGTGACTTTCGATCCTACTGCATCAACAAACGTACATCAGTGTGTAAAGGATATCACCACAGGGGCTCAAGAACACTTCAGAAATCCACTGTTAGTAACTACAGTTGGTCGCTACATCTGTAAGTACAAGTTAAAACTCTCCTATGCAAGGCGAAAACCGTTGATCAACAACACCCAGAAACGCCGTTGGCTTCGCTAGTCCTGAGCTCATCTAAGATGGACTGATAAAAAGTGGAAAAGTGTTCTGTGGTCTGACGAGTCCACATTTCAAATTGTTTTTGGAAACTGTGAACGTCGTATCCTCCGGACCAAAGAGGAAAAGAACCATCCGGATTGTTATAGGCGCAAAGTTGAAAAGCCAGCATCTGTGATGGTATGGGGGGGTGTATTAGTGCCCAAGACATGGGTAACTTACACATCTGTGAAGGCGCCATTAATGCTGAAAGGTACATACAGGTTTCAATCAATCAATCAGTCTACTGACATTGCTGCGTTGTCTCAGTAAAAGTTCTCTAACTTTTCGCTCTGTCGTTATCCAATATGTCGGCTGTTCTGTATAGGATTTCCCAGCGTCGCTCTCATCAGCGTCACGGGTTGATTTCGATGTGAGTGGTTGAAGTAGCACGTCATTCAAGATAACGGACAAGTGGTTTATACAATCACATACAATGTTTTTTTTTTTTTTTACAAGGCCCCGCCTTCTGAAATACATCTCCTATTGAGAACTCCCAGATCATGGATTTCCGGAAGAAAAAAACGATAAACATCCAACCACTGTACATCAAGCATGCTATGTGGAAAGGGTCTCTAAATTCAGGTTCCTGGGCATCCAGATCGAGGAAGACCTGTCGTAGAGTGCGAACACCTCAGTGACCATCAAAAAGGCACAGCAGAGACTCTTACTTACTGAGACTCCTCAAAGAGAACCACCTGTCACAAAAACTGCTTGTGTCCTATCGCTACTCAATAGAGAGTGTGTTGACATACTGCATGTGTGCATGGTATGCCAGCTGCACGGCGACAGAGAGTCAGCGGGTCATAAAAACTGCCATGAAGATCACTGGCTTCTCTCCCTAGATGAACTGTACAGTGCCAGGTGCCTCAAAAAGGCCCAAAACATCATAAAGGACCCATCTCACCCCGGACATAAACTTTTTGAACTGCTGCCCTCGGGCAGGAGATACAGGACAATAAAATGCCAGACAAACAGATTTAAGAACACTTTTTACCCAAGAGCAATAGTGTCGCTGAACACAAGACAAGAATGACTGTGCATGTGAGCTGTGTGCTTGGTATTTTTATGTATTTGTATCTATTTATCTATGTTCTTATGTGTTATTATGAATTTGCACTAAATTAGTTTTGCTTACAATTTCATTGTACAATGTACATCCATCCATCCATCCATCCATTTTCTACCACTTATTCCCTTCGGGGTCGCGGGGGGCGCTGGAGCCTATCTCAGCTACAATCGGGCAGAAGGTGGAGTACACTCTGGACAAGTCGCCACCTCATCACAGGGCCAACACAGATAGACAGACAACATTCACACTCACATTCACACACTTGGGCCAATTTAGTGTTGCCAATCAACCTATCCCCAGGTGCATGTCTTTGGAGGTGGGAGGAAGCCGCAGTACCCGGAGGGAACCCACGCAGTCACGGGGAGAACATGCAAACTCCACACAAAAAAATCCCGAGGCCGGGATTGAACTCACGACAACTCAGGACCTTCGTATTGTGAGGCAGACACACTAACCCTTCTCCCACTGTGCTGACAATGCACAATGACAATAAAGATACATTCTATTCTATATCCTTGTGTGGAGCTCAGTGAACTACAAGGATATGACGAGAGTCAGGTTAAAAAAAAATCAGCCGTACTGTACATTTGCGTCAATCCGATATTTTGCTTTTATAAAAAACATGTAAGATCATTTCAGTTTAGGGGGAAAATAGATTTTTTTTTCTCAAGCAAAGGGACTGTGTTGTATCACCGAGGTTCATTCGTTTTCCTTACTGTGGCAAGAGCTCACTAGGTTGCCAACAATTTGTTTGCTAAGTTTATAAATAATATATGTGCGCGTAAAGCTATTCCGTGCCTCCGGCGGTCCACTTTTTTCCGACTTTTCCGGGGCATAATAGCGTAGCTGAAAGCAGAGACAGACAGGCAGGAGAAGGGAAGGTGGAATCAGTCTGATGCAGAGAGCTGACCCTGATTAAAAGCCTCGCCTTGGACCACAGATAAGACCAGTGGACAGAGGGCCTGTGCGTGTGCACGTTTGTGTGCGTAAAGAAGCAGGTGGATGACTTCTATTGTGTGTGTCACAACGCCACATTCCCTTGTGTAAACATGCTGACCTAGTGCCACACCACCAGTCACTTGGAAGTTGGCACTGGCTACTGTAATCTTGCAGACAAACACACCCACAGCCAGAGGCAAGACTTAACACTGCTAACACACTGTTGACGTGTAGATACACACACACACACACACACACACACACACACACACACACACACACACACACACACACACACACACACACACACACTTCACCACAGTATGTGTCTCCTGCCTGCAGAGATAAACATTGATGCATCCTCCCACATAAAAACAACAACACAATAACAACTCACCTTTTATTTATTTTCTTACTATCTGGAATGGAAATCCTTGCTGACAAGTCCTTACTACGGCAGCACTGTGACAAGCAGTTTGGAGTCGCACTTTCGCCACAACGACAATGTACTAACGGAACAAACAGGACAAAAAAAGTGGCTTTGTAAGAATGTTGGCATTTTTATACAAGTACTTTTATCCAAATTGACGTAACGTGGGATTTAAATTACGATACTTGAGGTGTGTAAAGGGTACCTACAAAAGTAGTTGCCAGCACATCCGTTCATCCATTTTCTACCATCGAACATAATTCAAATAAAGGAACAATAAAAAAAAAAAATACAAACAAGACAATATAAATGAAGATTAAAGGAATAAACAGTATTTTAAAACCAAATGCGGTGAAAACTTAATGAGGGGAAACACAACACAACTTTAGTTTAATTAAATGCAGGTGTGGATTTACATAACAGGAAGTGAGTAACAATCACATAATAAAACAGGAAATTGAAATATAATTCGATATTAATGTTAAAAAAACAAACATCCAAAACACAAAAATAATACATCTTAATTCATCTTAATTACAGTAGTTAATTATTATTATAATCAAAATGAAACTAAAGTTGCTTAAAGTGAATACGAAAATGACCAAAAAAAAGCATAATTATATGCAGGTTGGATTTACATAACAGGAAGTGAGGAACAATCACATAATAAAACAGGAAATTGAAATATAATTCGATATTAATGACAAAAAAACAAACATCCAAAACACAAAAATAATACATACTAATTCATCTTAATTACGGTAGTTAGTTATAATTATAATCCAAATTAAACTAAAGTTGCTTAAAGTGAATACGAAAATGACAAAAAAAAGCATAATTATATGCAGGTGTGGTTTACATAACAGGAAGTGAGTAACAATCACAGAATAAAACAGGAAATTGAAATATAAATTCGATATTAATGACAAAAAAAACCATCCAAAACACAAAAATAATACATACTGTAACCTATTTTTATGGGCTTTCCTCTTGGTGATGTTAAGTTCCTGTTATACGCTGTAATACAGTATATGCCTTGAGCTCTTATTTTGAAGGCGCTAGGAGCGGAAGTGATGTCACGTTGTTGGAGTGGAGCGGAGGTTTTGGAAAGAAGGTAAATAAAGGGTCCTCGTGTAAACTGGAGACTCCGTGTTTATTATTTTGTAGTTTTATACCGTATAGGCGACATATATAAACCCTCGGTTACATTGGTGGCAGCGGTGGGATTTTGGTCCCGCAAAAGAAAGACGTCTAATTACGGTAAAGTTAGGAGAGTCGGTTAGCTTCATCTCAGTTAGCCGCAGCTAGCAACGGCGGAGCGTCGTCTTGTCAGAAAGCACGAAGACTTCTTTCATCTTACTGCTGCTATGTGGAATAAAGGCGAGGACCCGCTGGACTATAGCTACAGAGAGCAACGTGGAGAAAGATCGTTCGCCAGCAATGTAAAGATTGAACTGCCGCAGCCATTTTCCGGTGAGGAAAAACAAAGTTTCCCCTGCTGGGCCAGACAATATGAAGTAGCAGTGAAGGCGCTGGTTGGAAGCACGGGCAGTAGCTTGGACTATGAACTGGTGAGGATTTTACCCACACGGCTGACAAAGGCTGCTTTTCTTCTATGGGATAGCTTGCCAGCTGCCGTTCAGGTGGACTATGATCAGGTGAAAGAGAAATTGCAGGAGGCTTTTGGACAAAAACGTTTTCTAGACTGTTTCAGAGCAAACATCTCTGCCCGCCTACG
The DNA here is from genome assembly GCF_033978685.3 of Nerophis lumbriciformis. Lineage (NCBI taxonomy): Eukaryota > Metazoa > Chordata > Actinopteri > Syngnathiformes > Syngnathidae > Nerophis > Nerophis lumbriciformis. The sequence continues at coordinate 35,253,374 of NC_084558.2, read as the reverse complement.
TGCTCCCAGAGAGAGTCTGGAAGTATATGCAGCAGACATAAGCAAGCTAGTCCAAGAGGCGTTCCCAGGCTATGGTGATATAGCTCAGAAAGAGGAGAAATTCCGCAGATTTCTGGCTGGACTCGACCCGGCTCTGAGAGCTAAATGTCATGAGCAGGGAGCGACTGATTTGGAGGAGGCCCTGACCATCGCTGGCCGGTGTGAGATGGCCAGAGAGGCCCTAAGGATGGACTATGTCAGCACACAGGTACGCCCACCTCCCACTGAAAACGGTACTGCAGCCATGGTGCACTCCATATCTGATGATGGCGGTGGTTTTTATAGGACTATGGACAGACTTACTGCAGATATAAGGGAAATGAGGATGGAAATGAAACAAATGGCAGAGGAAAACACCCGACTGCGATCCAGCTACTGGAAAGATGAACGGCGAGCACCTCATCCAGTACGTGGAAGTCAATGTCAGTGTACTTGTGGGGAGCAAGGCTGTCCGTCTCGCCCATGGGGTCAACAGAGAGGGCGTTCACCTGACCGTGGCTATGAACAGAGAGGGCGTTCACCTGACCGTGGCTGGCGCGAGCGGCGCGCAGAAGGAGGGCCGAGGGAGAAACAGGACTATTGGGGCCCCTACAACAACCGAGCCAACTCTCCAAGTTGGCGGGGTCCAAGACCTGCTAGGAGCCCCTCTAATGAGGAAACACAGAGACGGCGAGGTGTGCATTTTCTCTCCCCCAGGAGGGAAGACGCTACAAACCAGTCGGGAAAAGAGATGTAGCTGATGTTGCAGCCCAAACATCAGCTACAGAACCTATGGGCCCTATGGAGGGAGGGATGTTTATCCCCTCCATGAGCAACGCAATGACACCGGACAGGACAGAACAGCGAACCTCATATGTGAGGGGAAGCATTGAAGGGACTGAAATTAACATATTGATCGATTCAGGAGCAACCGAGTCGTTTATCAGTGACAACTTCCGCATGTCTGTTCCAGCCCTGCATAAGCGACCCTTAACGGCGGATTTTATTGCTGCACGGGCGGTGAATGGACAGTTGCTCGACACACTGGGCACTATAACAGTGACTCTGCGTCTGGAGAAGACCTCCCGGCAGCAGGTTTTCCATGTTATTAGGGGGTCCACACAAACAGCGCTACTGGGCTTGGACTTTCTTGTCGCAAATCACGCCCTCCTGGATTATGCCCGTGGCCAACTACATCTATGGGACACTGTACTTTCACTCCTGAGTGGAAAAGACTTGATCCCGGAGTATTGCAATGTTTCCATCGCCACTGTCGTGACACTGCCCCCCCTCAGCGAGATGCTGGTGCCTGTGATTGTGTCCCCACCTGGGCCCGTTGATCAGCTTCCTGACTTTGTGGGTTACTTATCACCCAACCTTAAAGGCAAAAGTGAATGTGTCATAGCTCACACGGTGACATCTGTAAAGGACGGGGTTACCACCGCCCGTGTGTTGAACCCTACAGATCAGGACATTATACTGAGAGAAGGCGTGCAGCTCGGGGAGTTTTTCTCAGTGGATGAGGCCAAGATTGTGACACTTCCTCAGGGTCCAACCGAGACTGTCTCTGCCATTTCATGCAGTGAGGTGCCTGTGGTGTCACTGGAGGAGTCTTCTGCTAGTCAGCAACAGAAAGCACAACTGGCTGCACTGCTGGCTGAGCATCAGGAGATATTCAACCTGTCAAAAGAGGGGACTGGCAGATGCACCCTTATCCAACATCACATCAAGACCGGTGATCATCCTCCTTTGCGGCAACGCGCCTACCGGACTTCACCAGAAAAGAGAGAGGAAATAGACAGGCAGGTGACTGCCCTGTTGGCGGACGGGGTGATTGAGGAAAGCTGCAGCCCATGGGCCTCGCCTGTGGTCCTTGTAAAGAAGAAGAATGGTGAGTGGAGATTCTGCATTGACTATCGTCGTCTGAACAGTATAACCGTGAAAGATTCTCATCCGCTCCCCAGGGTGGATGAGACCCTGGATGCGCTGGCAGGCTCCCTGTGGTTCAGCACGTTGGACTTCACTAACGGATATTGGCAGGTCGAGGTCGCTGAGGGAGACAGGGAGAAAACTGCCTAAACCACGGGCTGGGGCCTCTACCAGTGGCGGTCTATGCCGATGGGCCTTACTAACTCACCTGCAACATTTCAGCGCATGATGGAGCTGGTGCTGAGAGGGCTCCCCTGGCAAGTGTGTATGGTGTTCCTTGACGGCGTGTTAATATACAGCCCCACCTTTGAGGCCCATCTCACCAGTTTGCGTGAAGTTTTCTCCAGGATCAATGCAGCTGGCCTCAGGCTGAATCATAAGAAATGTCATCTGGCTCGAAATCATGTAGTGTTCCTGGGACATGTTGTTTCTCGCCACGGCTTACAGCCCGACCCTCGGAACACGGACAAAGTCAGAACCTGGCCCACACCACAAAACCCAACCGAAGTGAGAGCCTTTGTGGGCCTTTGTTCTTACTACAGACGCTTTGTTAAAAACTTTGCCCAGTGTGCAGCCCCTCTGCACCGCCTCACCTGCAAAGACACACCTTTTAAATGGACAAGTGAGTGTGACACAGCCTTCGAGTACCTGAAGGGGGTGCTTTCATCTGCTCCAGTTGTCACCATGCCTGACTTTAACATCCCTTTTAAAGTGTACACAGATGCCTCTTTGGAAGCAGTGGGGGCGGTGTTGGCTCAGGACAAGGACGGATTGGAGCGTGTGGTGTCATACGCTAGCCAAGCACTCAGTTCCCCAGAAAAGCGCTGGTCTACATTTGACAGAGAGCTGTGGGCCGTAGTGTGGGCTACACGGCAATTCAGACATTACATAGGATCAGCTGCCTTTACCATCATAACTGATCACAAGCCTCTGCTGGGCCTGCGTGGCATGTCCATTGACAAGGATCCCACGGGACGCAGAGCAAGATGGATACTGGAACTGGACCCTTATAACTGGAGGATGCAGCACAAGGACGGCAAACGGCATACTAATGCTGATGCACTCTCACGGCGTCCTCAAGACCCTGTGCCTAGTGTGGTAAACACAGGTGAGACAACCACACAAGGGAATGTCATAGGCTCAGATATAGAGCCCAGCGTTCCCCAACCAGTCACTCAACCGCTACAAACACACATGGGAAACCCCCCAACCGCTGACCTCCATACAGGGGCGCAGCAGGTGGAGAAAAACAGTGGGGCGCAGGACTTGTCGTTCAAACATGCACTTTCACATGACGGAACAGAAATGAGGGGGCTACAACGGGCCGACCCAGATATTAATCGGGTGTTGGACTGGATGGAGAGAAGTGGCTCTCGGCCATCTAAGGGGCAGATGAGAGGTAGTTCCCGGTGGCTTCGAAAATTATGGACTGAATATCCCCGCCTCGCTGTTGTTAATGGACTACTTTGCAGGACGGTGAACTCTCCCCTCACCGGAGATGCTCTGTGTCAGGTTGTCATGCCCTCCTCACTTATCTCTGATGTGCTGCAGCATCTACATGGGGGCTCTACATCGGCACATTTTTCTGTGGAACGAGTGTGGGAACGTGCAAGGGAAACTTGCTATTGGCCGTTCATGTTCAAAGATATTCAGCGGTGGTGTGAACAGTGCATCCCATGTCAAACCCGCAAGGCCCCGGTGCCTAAGCATCGGGCACCGATGGGGAGCGTCCATGCAACTCGGCCACTCCAGAGAGTGGCAACGGACATTCTTGAACTGCCAGTGACTTCTAAAGGAAATAGATACGTGTTAGTAGTGGAAGACTATTTTACCAAGTTTGTGAATCTGTATGCTCTCTCTAACCAAACAGCACAGTCGGTAGCACAGTGTTTGTTCGATGACTATGTGATGGTGCATGGTGTTCCTGAAGTGATTCATAGTGATCAGGGGCGGCAGTTTGAAGCTGAGATTGTTCAAAGACTGTGTCAGCTCCTGGGAATTAAAAAGACACGCACTACACCTTATAATCCCAAATCGGACGGAATGGTTGAACGCTTTAACCGCACGCTGATCGACCAGCTTGCCAAATCGTTGCTCGCCTGCGGTGGTGAGTGGGATGATTATCTGAAACAGGTGGCTTTCGCCTATAACACATCGGTGCATGCCTGCACCAACTACAGTCCGTACTATCTACTTCACGGACGGGAGGCTCCTGTTCCAGTGGATGTGTTGGTGCCGTCTCACCTGGTGCGCTCAGACTTGCCTGTTTCTCATGCAGACTTTGTGGCCTCGTTAGCAGAGAGGCTGGAGACTGCTTTCGCTGATGCCAGGCAAGGTGGCGCCAACGCTTACGAGAAGCAAAAGCTGTACTATGATGGAGCTGTGCGTCACCGGCCGTATGCAGTAGGGGAACTGGTTTGGCTACGTAATCCGACAGAGGACAGGATGAAACTTGCTCCCCACTGGAAGGGGCCCTACAGGGTCCTGTCTGTGTTGGACTCTCAAGGGGAACCTGGACTCACCTATCATATTGACAACCCTTTGGAGTTTGATGGACGGGGGCAGGTCGTCCATTATGATAGACTGAAACCATACACACTACCGTTGGCTGCTGGTTTTTCAAATGGCCTGCCTGCTTCTCTTAGTCAGGCTCCCTCATTGCTGGACGAGGGGTCGCCAGAAGGGGGTGCTAGGGCTGACGAGCCGCTGATCTCTGGTGACACAGGGACTGTTCAGATTACAGGCACCAGAGAGCCACTACAGACTGTTTCTCGTTCTGGGAGGAATGTGAGACTACCAGTTCGTTTCGAGGACTTTGTCACTTTTGGTTAGCGGTTTAGAAATAGAAGGAAAATTAAACAAAAGTTGGGCTTTCGGTTAAAGGTTGTCAAGGTCACTTAACATGTTCTTACTGTGATGGCACATGTTTCATATGTGTATAGTATGTCTGGATGCTATGGTGTATCAGAATTTTCTGGTGTACGTGGGAATGGTGTGGCATGCGTGACTGTGCAGTGGTGTGAGGGGAACATGCATATATATATATTTTTTTTGTGTGTGTGTTAACTCCTGTGTTTTTTTTTACTGCCTGTGTTATTTTTGCACTTATTCTGTTATGGTGTTGAAACGAGGACGTTTCTTTTTGTAGGAGGGGAGGTATGTAACCTATTTTTATGGGCTTTCCTCTTGGTGATGTTAAGTTCCTGTTATACGCTGTAATACAGTATATGCCTTGAGCTCTTATTTTGAAGGCGCTAGGAGTGGAAGTGATGTCACGTTGTTGGAGTGGAGCGGAGGTTTTGGAAAGAAGGTAAATAAAGGGTCCTCGTGTAAACTGGAGACTCCGTGTTTATTATTTTGTAGTTTTATACTGTATAGGCGACATATATAAACCCTCGGTTACAATACTAATGCATCTTCATTACGATAGTTAGTTATGATTATAATCCAAATTAAACTAAAGTTGCTTAAAGTGAATACGAAAATGACCCAAAAAAAGCATAATTATATGCAGGTGTGGATTTACATAACAGGAAGTGAGTAACTATCAAAAAATAAAACAGGAAATTGAAATATAAAGTCGATATTAATTATAAAAAAACAAAAAACATCCGAAAGTCAAAAATTATAAATATTAATTAATGTTAATCATGATAGTTAGTTTTGAGTATAATCCAAATTAAATAAAAGTTGCTTAAAGTGAATACGGAAATGACAAAAAAAAGGTAGCCTAACAGCGAGCTAACGAGACGTAAAGACATTCTGAGACAACAGTTACAAAATAAAACCGGAAGTTGAATACCAAATATATTGTTTGATGATGATAAGGTTAATAATCGTATAAACATTACATTCTGATAAGTTTGGTTTTTAAATGGTGTAAAATTGGTACTTTAGTGGCTTTGCTGTATGATTGGTTACAGTTTTAACATTCCCAGCCCTATCTAAAAGCATTTAATTGCTCCTTAGGTTGTTAAACATGAGCGCATATACAGTGAGATGTTCATTGACTCATTCCTTCCTATTTGTGTCCAGGACTGGAGAAGTTTGTGGAGGCGCTGATCAGAAAAAAAGCTACTTAGGATATTAAAGTGGGGCAGCCAATCTCAAAACTTTTTTTTTTTTTACCACAATGGATTAAAGCTGTGCTCATTTAATCTCTCACAGGGACTCAGACCGACTTGTAAACTTTTTTTTAATTTTTTTTTTTATCAAAAGTGGCCCATGCAAAGAAAAGACAATATTGACCCAGTTTTTTGATTTTGGGGGTTAAAGCCTGGTATGTTTTTATGCAGAACAAAAATATAAACACAGCAAATACTGTTTACAAATCAGTCTAAATTGCACAAGTGTGCCTTAGGCTGGCCACTCTAAAAGGCCACATTACACATTAGAATATGCAGTTTTATCAAACAGCAAAATGCCACAGATATTTTAAAGGGGTGTGTACAATGCTGACAGAAAACCCACTAGAGTTTAAATGTTAATTTCTGCCATAGGTCGTCTCCAAGACAGTTCTGAGGCTTATTTTTGTGCTACTCATCTACGACCATCACCTCATGTTACAGCATGTTAATAATGCACGGCCCCATGTTGCAAAGTTCTGTACACAATTCCTGGATGCTGAAAACCAGGCCATGCATAATGAATTTAAGGCCTACTGAAATCCGATTTTCTTATTTAAACGGGGATAGCAGGTCCATTCTATGTGTCATACTTGATCATTTTGCGATATTGCCATATTTTTGCTGAAAGGATTTAGTAGAGAACATCGACGATAAAGTTCGCAACTTTTGGTCGCTGATAAAAAAGCCTTGCCTGTACATCTGCACATTGTTTACAATCATGGCCACCAACAGCGAGAGCGATTCGGACCGAGAAAGCGACGATTTCCCCATTAATTTGAACGAGGATGAAAGATTTGTGGATGAGGAAAGTGAGAGTGAAGCCCTAGAGGGCAGTGGGAGCGATTCAGATAGGGAAGATGCTGTGAGAGGCGAGTGGGACCTGATATTCAGCTGGGAATGACTAAAACAGTAAATAAACACAAGACATATATATATATACTCTATTAGCCACAACACAACCAGGCTTACATTTAGTATGCCACAAATTAATCCCGCATAACAAACACCTCCCCCCTCCCATCCATATAACCCGCCAATACAACTCAAACACCTGCACAACACACTCAATCCCACAGCCCAAAGTACCGTTCACCTCCCCAAAGTTCATACAGCACATACATTTCCCCAAAGTCCCCAAAGTTACGTACGTGTCATGCACATAGCGGCACACACGTACGGGTAAGCGATCAAATGTTTGGAAGCCGCAGCTGCATGCGTACTCACGGTACCGCGTCTGCGCATCCAACTCAAAGTCCTCCTGGTAAGAGTCTCTGTTGTCCCAGTTCTCCACAGGCCAATGGTAAAGCTTGACTGTCATCTTCCGGGATTGTAAACAATGAAACACCGGCTGTGTTTGTGTTGCTGCAGCCGCCCGCAATACACCGCCTCCCACCTACAGCTTTCTTCTTTGCTGTCTCCATTGTTCATTGAACAAATTGCAAAAGATTCACCAACACAGATGTCCAGAATACTGTGGAATTTTGCGATGAAAACAGACGACTTAATAGCTGGCCACCATGCTGTCCCAAAATGTCCTCTACAATCCGTGACGTCACGCGCAGGTGTCATCATACCGAGACGTTTTCAGCAGGATATTTCGCCCAAAATTTAAAATTGCTCTTTAGTAAGCTAACCCGGCCGTAATGGCATGTGTTGCAATGTTAAGATTTCATCATTGATGTATAAACTATCAGACTGCGTGGTCGGTAGTAGTGGGTTTCAGTAGGCCTTTAAACTGCACATTTTGTAGTGGCCTTTTATAATTATAAACAAAAAAATGTCAGCTTGTAAAAAGATGGGAACATTTCATGTTATGCAAGAAACACATTCCCCCATTCTCTTGTTTACACTACGACATTTCCAAAATGGATGCACAATTGGTAATGGGTGGGACTTTTCACGCAACATTGTCATGTGAGAGATGAAAATAAGTTAGGCCGATTTGCCTCAGTCGCCTCTCTTGCACGGGTTGCCAGATATGCAGATTCCCGGCTGTGTTTTGGCCAGCAGGCGCATAATCTCGTTACGAACAATTAACTTTGTTGTTTTTGCTGAATGTAAATCCAATCTCTCGCACAGGCTGTCGAAAAAAAAGCACAACATGACCACAACATGGTAGTGAGCTGACAGTAGTTACAGTATATGATTGTTTAATTTCTTTTTCATGATATCCCGTCGAATTATGTAGTTAATCTACCGAGTGGTGAGGTCGGTAAATTGTAGTTTCTTCTACCTTTTCCACAGAAATATATTTTAGTCCTTTGGTAGTGTTTCAATCGCATGCAATACGAATGTGTTCCAAATAATACTGTGAACTGTGTTCTGCATGCAAATACAATAGTAGGATTGGTATAAAAGAGAGGATACAATATTACTTTAGTATGAATAGTGTTCTTAAACTGGAGCAAAAAACTTTCAACTAAGAGTATAAGACTACTGTTACCCCTCAAATATAAGACATCTAGAAAAACTGTATTCAAACATATATTTTTCCAAAACAACTCTTTCAAAAAGAGGTGCCATTTTGTATTGAGAGTTGTCTTATATTCGGGTCAGAATTTTTTTGTAAGTACCAAAGTTTGAGATATATTACTGTATTGACCCGGAAAATACAACCGTATTTCTTCTCCAGTTAAAAAAAAGAAGTCCTGAAAAAAAAATGTTTTAATGATAAACGTTCTTGATAGAGGGGGTTGTTTTATATTCAGGTTAGAACATGTTTTGTAAGTACCATAGTCTGAGATATATTACTATATTGACCTGTAAAATAAAACAGTATTTATTTTAAAGTTAAAAAAAATAAGTCCTGAGAAAATATTATTTTTTATAAAAAAATGGCTCTTGAGACGGGTTGTCTTATATTCGTGTCGGGAAATGTTTTGTAACTATCACAGTCTGAGATATATAACTGTGTTGACCTGAAAAATAAGACAGTATTTTTCTCCAGTAAAAAAAAAGGAGGTCCTGAAAAAATATTATTTTAAATAAAAATGGTCAATGGTAGAGAGGGGTTGTCTCATATTCAGGTCAGAAAAGTTTTTGTAAGTACCAAAGCCTGAGATATAATACTGTACTGTGTTTGCGTGTACATTTTAAAATGTATTCCCAAGTAAAAAAAAAAAAAGAATACATTTTTATAAACATGGTTCTTGATAGCGAGCGGTTGTCTTATATTGGGGTCAGTCAAGTTTGCATAGTTTAAAATGAAGTAACATGTATTTTAATCTGAGCTCTACCACTGGATTGACCCACATTAAAAATACCATTTAATCACCAAACAAAAAACAAACAGGCTTAAAAAAATTAAAAAAATTAAACTTTCCAAAAACGGGCCTTAAAAAAGGGATTATCTTATATTCAGGTTCATACATTACCAGACTGACTCAAAATATAGAACTGTATTTCTTCCCTTAACAGTCTTAAAACTTTAAAAACAATTTTTTTTCCTAAAGCGTGTTTTGAAAAATAGGGGTTTTAATTACATTCAGGGTTGACTTATATTCAGGTTGGACATATTTGCATATCTTAAGTAATATAGATTGCTACCCAAAATTGATGATATATTTATTCCCTTAAAAAGCAGTCTTAAAACTTCCAAATCAATATTTTTCTATACACATATCTTGAAAACGAGGGTTTATCTTATATTCAGAGTCGTCTTACGGTATATTTGGGTTGGACAGGTTTGCATATTTTAGGTTATATGGACTACAACTGAAAATATAGGACGATACCTTTTTTCCTTCAAAAAAACAGTCTTCTTAAAACATGTTTTTCTAAAAACATGTCTTGAAAAAGAGGGCTTCACCTTTATTCAGGGTTGTCTTATATTCGAATTGGAAACGTTTGCATATTTCAAATAATATGAACTTCTATCCTAAACATAGGACAGTATATAATCTTTTCAAAATCGGTCTTCAATCTTCTAAGAAAAAAATATACTTCTCAAAACGTCTTGAACAAAAAAGGGTTTATCTTATATTCAGAGTCGACTTATGCTATATTTGGGTTGGACTGGTTTGCATATTTTAGGTTACATGGACTACAACTCAAAATATAGGACGATACTTTTTTCCCTTCAAAAAAAAACTGTCTTCTTAAAACATATTTTTCTAAAAACATGTCTTGAAAAAGAGGGCTTCGCCTTTATTCAAGGTTGTCTTATATTTGAATTGGAAATGTTTTGCATATTTCAAGTAATATGAACTTCTACCCTAAATATAGGACAGTATATCATCGGTATAAAATTGGTCTTCAAACTTCTAAGAAAAAATATAATTCTAAAAACGCCTTGAATGAAAAAGGGCTTATCTTATAATCAGGGTTGTCTTATATTCGGATTGGAGAAGTTTGCATATCTTAAATAATATGGACTACTACCTAAAATATAGGATTTCTTCTTCCCTTAAAATAAGTTTTATGATGTCTAAAAAATTCTTTAAAAAGACGTGTTGTCTTCTTTTCAGGTTAATTTTACAATCTCAGACGTATTATCATATTGACCCGAAATATAAGAAGACATATTTACCAAACAACTTCTCCACAAGTCAGAGCTTTTCTTCCCGTCACTCACACACCTTAACAAGTGTCTCTAATGTTGTTAGCAAATAAACAAGGAGGAGTTGTGATGCTAATTGGAAGATAATGGTGATCAATGAAGCAGAGTCGCCGTCATTAAGGGGGTAAACATTAATGCAACAGAAATGCTTCCTTCGAGAATGTAGCATCATGCTGGACACTCGTCATCACAGCCCTGAGGAGGGAGAAGAGTCCACAGCCAAAGGTTAAGTCCAGGCGTCTTCATGAATAACAGTCCTTCACCAATCATTGCCAGACGCTCCCTTGGCACAAACTTGACATATAAAAGTAAAGTATGTTTTTTACTCACCACAGTGTCAAGTAGCCAAGCCTTATATTTGTCCTCTCATACGGGCAAACCACTAGCACTTTCCATTCTCTCAACGTGTTAAATAGCAGCCCCGCCTCATTACGAATTCATGTGTCAAATCACAAGATTGATTTCTCTCTCATAACACTGCGACAATCCAAATGGCATTATTTTATACAATAAGAGGACCCGAGACGCCATTAAATTTTGTCTGCCGGAACCCTGACATTACAATGTTTGACTTTAGCAAGCTAATTACTGGCCACTTACTTCGTGTTACTGAGAGCATCAGCTTTCATCAGTGCAGTGAGATGCAGCTTTTTCCCATTGGATATGTCATATATACATATATGTATAAATGTGTATGTGTGTGTGTATATATATATATATGTGTATATATATATGTGTATATATATATATATATATATATATATATATATATATATATATATATGTGTATATATATATATATATATGTGTGTGTATATATATATATATACACATACACATACATATATATACATATATATATATATATATATATGTATGTGTGGGAAACAAAATCACAAGACTATTTCATCTCTACAGGCCTGTTTCATGAGGGGGGTACCCTCAATCATCAGGAGATTTTAATGGGAGCATTCGCATACCATGGTTTATATAGGGCACAGAGTGGGTGGGTACAGGCTGGCGTAGGGGCGTGGTGATTGGCTCATGTGTTACATATGTGTCGGATGTGTTAATGTCCTTGCGTATTACCTTAGATTGGTAGACAACTGATGTTTGTAAGCACCCCCCGTTGAGAGGGCAATCAGGTTTCTTTCGACAGTTACAGCCTTTGTTGGTTTTGGAGTCGCTCTGTCTGGGGGCCGACGGCTCATTTGCAATTGTTTTGTTGTGGTTTGAGATGATTTGTCGTATCTTGTTCATGCAGCTGTAGCTCAATTTAATGTTGTTCTTGTTGAATACTTTTCTTAGGTTGTTGTCTTTGGGAAAGTGTTTGTCAATCAGATTGAGGAATTTGTGTCCAATGTTAGTTGAGACGTTTTTGCTGTATGGGGGGTTGTACCAGATGATGTCGTTTCGTTTTCTGTTCTTTTTTGGCTGGTTTCCTGGCGTGGGTTCATAGGTGAGGGTGAAATTGTATCCGCTTTCATCAAGGGCTTTTTGGTACGGGGGGGTTGCTTGGTCAAATTCAGCTTTGCTAGATGACAGCATCGATAGCCTTTTATTGAAGCCTTCATCACATTGAAGGACCACAAACCCAACTTCGCAAATAACCCAACATGCCGACTAATAAACCCAACTAAATCTGAAATAGGAAAAATCAGCAAAATAATCCTGGACAGAGTCAACACAAAAATCAAGGACAAAACACCACTCAACCAATGGAGAAATACAGCAGCAGTAATCAAATGGTTCAACAACATCCAAGACAAACAACAGCACAACTTTATCTCCTTTGATATCGAGGAATTTTACCCTTCCATCACGCAAGACCTACTGACTCAAGCACTAGACTTCGCCTCAGACTACGACTCAATCACAGGCAACGAAAGAAACATCATCATCCACGCAAAAAACT
>NC_084558.2:35135827-35235827 GCF_033978685.3 Nerophis lumbriciformis | reverse complement strand
ACATCCAATTAACTGATCAATCAGTCTATATAGTCCATCTATGCAGCAGTGCATAATATCAACTCAATAACCCCTTAATCAATCTATTAGTACACCGATTTAGCAAGTAACCAGTATGTATATTGATTAAATCCAATATTAAATGTATCATTTGTCATGTAAATTACATTGACAGTCTCCCTATTTACTAATCTATAATATGAAATAATTCACTAAATAAATAATTCAATGAAAAAATCAGATCCAGCCAGCGAAAGTATGATCTATGGCCCCCGGGATGATATTTGATTAGTATTAGAACCGGCCCGCAGGCCACAGCCGCCTGCTGCTGTTTTGCACGCACCAATACACCATCAGTGTTGGCGCTAGGAATTTTCAAAATGGGGTTCCAGGGACCCCATCAAGTCATAAAAATGGGGTCCCACAGTAAATTTTTGGGGTCCCACTTTTTTGTAACCGTTTTGAAAACAAATATCTCACATTCTATATTGTGTTTTGGAAAAAGGTTGTCATAAAAAAAATAATACAAAAGAAAACACATTTTATGCATATGCAAATGTATTCAGTTATAAACATTCATTCACTTTCTTCTTTCCTTCATGGATCTAAACTTTACCGCTGCCGGCATTTTTGTTTCTATATTTGTATTGTAATATTTTCAGAATGTTTTTGTTCTATTTTTAGCCAAAGTAAGACAAATAAATCAATCTGAAGTTGTCTTTTTTTTTAATGCCATGATGATAATAGACCGGCCCGCGTGTGCACAGATTTTCTTCCACGCGGCCCCTGAGCTAAAAGAAGTTTGACACCCCTGCATTAGTCAGTCCGTCTATACTTATCTCTCCATCATACAAACTCCACTGATCAATCAATTAATAAAAAAAAAAATCAATCTACCTAGACTAAACTTCCTATGTTTATGTATCATATGGAATCAATTCAATTAATTTTTTTTCAAAATATGAACTCAATCGGTCGATCAACCAATCATCAAGTCTACCTGCTTCATAACAATATTAAGGCAATCAGTTGATGAATTATCAATCAGTAAACCAACCGATCAACTAATCAACCATCAGCTGACATACTGACCTCTTAACTGATCAATTTTATTTACTTCTATTTAGATAAAAAAAATCTTTGCGTCAACCAATTTATCTACCTAGCTATCTAACCAGACATAATGCAAAATTAACTAGTTATTTCATCAAACAATTAATCATTCTGTCAACCAATTAATCTACCAACCCATCAGATATAATGCTAAATTAATTGATTAGTCAAATGATTAATCTTTCTGTCAATTAATCTGCAGCCTCTACCTACCTAACTACTTAACCTAGATATGAAATACATTGATTTATGTATATAATTAATTATCTATTCTCTCATAATATGAAATTAATCATGCTGTTAACTAATAAATCTTCAATATCTACCTACCTACTATACCTACCTACCTACGGACCTATCTAGCCATAATATGAAATTAATTGATTACTAATTGAACAATTAATCATTTTGTCAACCAATCTGCGCTACCTATCTATCTACCCACTCGCACCTACCTAACTGTAAACCTAACATAAATTTCAAACGAATTGATTAATAAAAAAATTGATTAATCATTCTGTCAAATAGATAATCTACCTAATTTATATCTAAAGTATTTAATCATAATATGAAATTAATTTATTAATTAATCAATTATTATAAATCTAACCTAAATTTGAAAAAAATGGATTAATTAATGAAACGATTAATAATTCTGTCAACCAAATAATCTACCCACAGTATCTATCTATTCACCCATAATATGAAAATGATGATTTATTTGAACAATTTCTATCTACCGACCCACCTACCCATCAATAATAAGAAAATAAATAGAATACAAAATCAAACAATCATACTGTCAACCAATGAATCTGCAGTATTTACCTACACTCACCTACCTTTTCAGACATAATATGAAATAAACTGATTAATTAATCGAACAATTAGTCATCCTGTCAACCAATTCAAGATTGTTTATTGTCATATGCGCAGTTAAACAGACAGTTTGCCGTACAATGAAAATCTTACTTTGCTAGTCCACCCTTCAACAAGTCCCACGGTACTTAGCTAAAAATAAAAAATAAAAATAAAAATGTATATACAAGGCACAGTAAGTAACAGTAACACAGTAACAGTAACACAGAACGTATCTTACCAACCTACCAAACATACTGTACCTGCCTACTATACATACCTACCAAAATTACAGTACCTACCTACTATACCTACCCACCATAATAAGAAATGCAATGATTAATTAAGCCAACGTTTAGTCACTGTCAACTAATTAATCAACCTATACGACCATTGTATATCTATCTGTGTGTACAGACACACACACACACACACACACACACACATATATATATATATATATATATATATGAAGTTATGACTATAAATAACCACCTGTTTATCACCCCTCATAGCACACACACACACACACACACACACACACACACACACACACACACACACACACACACACACACACACACACACACACACACACACACACACACACACACACACACACACACACACACACAACCTTTGACTTTCTCCCATTGCCCTGTGCTGTGGATGCAGGGAGGAAGAGGAAGAAGAAGAGAAGAAGGAGGCGACAGCTTGCCTTCATTTAGCTAATCGGATGACTCTCCCTTCCTAATCCAAGACACAGGCTGCCGTGAGGTAACCGGCTTGGACGCAGACAGACCTTACGCTCTCCGCTGCCTACTTGTTGAAAACACACACACACACACGAACACACACATAGTGGCGGTATGATGCATACACACATTTCTGCTGTGATGAAGTCAAGCGCTGCATATAAATGCCACTATATTGCGCGTCACAGTTTTCAGCACCACGGACAGCTCCTGTCAGCCAAAACCATCACTTTTCATGACTTTTCAAAAAAAGATGTACTCATGACTGAAGCAGCAGACAGAACACACACTTTTCAGACGTACTCACCCTGAGACTCTCATCCTCCTTGTCGTCCGAGCAGCCATGAGCTTAACATCCACTTTTGCACAGACCATCCAGCCAATTACATCCAGACGTAACACTGCGCGCGGGGGCACAACTCCTCAAAATGAAAGAAAAGGAACACGACATACACAAACACACACGCACACTAACAGACAAGACACGCTCCAGAATGGATAGATGTTAATGTGTGTGTGTGTGTGTCTTCTAGCGGAGCTCTGAGTGTGTGAGAGGAGAGTAACAGGATACGTCCTCTTGTGTTGCCTCTGCTCTGGCAACCAGAGCCAAGAGAAGGAGGAGAGGTGGTTGGACGTGGTGCTGCAAGGAGGTGGGGGGTTAGTGATAGAGAGAAAGAGAGAGACTGCAAGGGAACAAGAAGGCAGAGGTATGCTACTACTAATCTATAACTTATTCACTAGAATAGATGCATAGATAGACAAATTAATTAAAAACAAATATATATTACATTTTACAAAATGAAAAATTATAAAAAATGAAGTGGTCGTTAATTATTAAATACATATTTGAAGAAGACAATGTAACTATAGTGTCTGTAAAAACACATTCAATAAATTAACAAACATGAATACATTTTCAATAAATTCAAATAATTGCTGAAAGAAGAAAATTAAATTAAATATGAATTATGCCAAAGGCACAATTGAAAATAAACCAATGTATATAAATATTAAAACATATACTTTTAAAAAACAAATTCATTATTTTGAGTTACTTCAAGTGGGCTTCATTATAAGCAGCTGTAATTAGTTAAAGTTCAAGTTAAAAGTTAAAGATAAAGTCAAAAGTTAAAGTCCCAACGATCATCACTAGGGATGTCCGATAATATCGGACTGCCGATATTATCGGCTGATAAATGCTTTAAAATGTAATATCGGAAATTATCGGTATCGGCTTCAAAATGATCTGTATCGGTTTCAAAAAGTAAAATGTATGACTTTTTAAAACACCGCTGTGTACACGGACGTAGGAAGAGGTATAGAGCGCCGATAAACCTTGAAGGCACTGCCTTTGCCTGCCCAGTCACATACTATTTACGGCTTTAATAATAATAATAATAATGGATTGGATTTTATATCGCGCTTTTCTATTATTAGGTACTCAAAGCGCTCACAGAGAAGTGGGAACCCATCATTCATTCACACCTGGTGGTGGTAAGCTACATTTGTAGCCACAGCTGCCCTGAGGTAGACTGACAGCTGCCAGTTGTCGCCTACGGCCCCTCCGACCACCACCTATCATTCGTTCATCATTCATTCACCAGTGTGAGCAGCACCGGGGGCAAAGGTAAAGTGTCCTGCTCATGGACACAACGGCAGCGATTTGGATGTCAAGAGGCGGGGAGCGAACCTGCAACCCTCAGGTTTCTGGCACGGCCGCTCTACCCACTACGCCATACCTCCGGCTTTTGACACACTCACAAGTGAATGCAAGGCATACCTGATCAACAGCCATACAGGTCACACTGAGAGTGGCCGTATAAACAACTTTAACACTGTTACAAATATGCGCCACACTGTGAACCCACTCCAAACAAGAATGACAAACACATTTCGGGAGAACATCCGCACCGTAACGCAACATAAACACAATAGAACAAATACCCAGAACCCCTTGCAGCACTAACTCTTCCGGGACGCTACAATATACCCCCCTCCCGCTACCCCCCGCCCCCCCAACCTCCTAATGCTCTCTCAGGGAGAGCATGTCCCAAATTCCAAGCTGCTGTTTTGAGGCATGTTAAAAAAAAAAAAGCATTTTGTGACTTCAATAATAAATATGGCAGTGCCATGTTGGCACTTTTATCCATAACTTGAGTTGAAGTTGTTCTCTTATTTTGGAAAACCTTGTTACATTGTTTAATGCATCCAACGGGGCATCACAACAAATTTAGGCATAATAATGTGTTAATTCCACAACTGTATATATATCGGTATCGGTTGATATCGGTATCGGTAATTAAGAGTTGGACAATATCGGAATATCGGCAAAAAAAGCCATTATCGGACATCTCTAATCATCACACATACACTAGGTGTGGTGAAATGTGTCCTCTGCATTTGACCATGTTCACCCCCTGGGAGGTGAGGGGAGCAGTGAGCAGCAGCGTGCGCCGCGCTCAGGAATCATTTGGTGATTCAACCCCCATTTCCAACCCTTGATGCTGAGTGCCAAACAGGGAGGCAATGGGTCCCATTTTTTGTAGTCTTTGGTATGACTCGGCCGGGGTTTGAACTCACGACCTCCCAGTCTCAGGGCGAACACTCTAACCACAAGGCCACTGAGCTGAAATAATAATGAAAAAAATAAAAAATAAAATGTATTCATTTAATCTAGATTAATTTTACAAATAAATAAATAAAAATAAAATTTTGATTTTGAAATATGGACCAATGACGTACAAAAGGAAACATAGGAGAAAAAAGCAAATAAACAAAATATCGTTTACAAAATCATAGATAGTCATAAAAAAGATGGATCAAATGATGACAAAATAAATGTTAAGTCGTGGTCGCATGGTTATGAGCTGGTTGTTTCCCGAAGATGCAGATGGATGTTTGGAAGCAGCGTTTGGTTTATTACCATAACAAGGCAAGAATTACAGGAAACAGGAAACAATAGAAAAGCTAAGCACAGGAACAGGAAGCAAGAAACCAACGTAACTGTTGCGTGGAGCAAACAAAACTGCCAGACAAAGTACGTCATGAGGCAGGGATAAATAGCTCTCTGGTTAGTGACCGGGAGCAGATGAGCGTCCCGATCACTAATCAGAGGCAGGTGACAATAATCAGCACCCATGGCAACAAGGAACACAAAAACAGGGGTGCTGAAACAGAACTAAACAACTAAGGGAATCTCAAACTCAACATGACGTGATCCGGGTAACGCATCATGACAATAAATCAAATGAATGAAATATTATGATATAAAATCATGAATAAATATATATTATGTAAAAAAATACTATGGAAAAAAGACAAACAAAATGTGTAAAAAACATTAATGGATGAGAAAGTATTTGTATATGAAACTAATTAGAGATTTAATATATAAAATACAATATTTAAATTAATGCATCAATAATGCAAAGAGAAAAATACAATGGAAGGAAAAACAAACAAAATGTGTAAACATTAGACTTAGACTTAGACTTAGACTTCCTTTTTATTGTCATTCAAATTTGAACTTTACAGCACAGATAAGAACAACATTTCTTTACATAAGCTCATGGTAGTGCAGGATAAAAAAGCAATAAGGTGCATATATAAATAAATAAATATATATAAGTAATATATATAATATATATATAAAATAAATAAATATATATAAATATAAATAAATAAATAAATAGTTTACTATACATGATCAATAGATAAGAAAATATTTGAAATAAATGGAAAATATTTATATAAAAGACAGTATTTAAATTAATGCATCAATAATGAAAAGGAAAAATACAGTGGAAGAAAAGTTAAACAAAATGTAAAAAAAAAAATGGATCAAAAGATGAAAAAATATATTAATTAAATGGACATTTTTTGAGAATGAATGTGTCAATAATGTCAAGGACAAAAATACAAGGGAAGAAAATAAATTTGTATGTGAAGCTTTAGAAAACTCACTTTGGCAGGTAAATGTGAACGAAAGCAACTCATAATCATTTTGTTTACGCATTTTTTGGAATGCTCACGAAGGTAAAAAGTCTAATGCTATTATGGGCTATACAAATGATTCAGTTCTAATTAAAAACATAGAGCTTAAAACTTGTTTGTGTCTTGGCAGAATTCTTCACAGCATAAATATGCCAAGAATGTATTTCAGATGAATGAAATATCCCGCCATGGGTATCAGGCTGCAGCGCACACACACTCGTGCAATGGATGAGAATGTGCAGCTGTACCTAATGTTGTGGCTAGTCTACTTTTCTACTCCAAAGCCGGTGCATGGTCCTTGCATAGCGTTTCTTTTTGAAAATTAAATATTGCTCCTATTCAGAATCCAGGTGTTAAACAGAAGCCCCATTAAAGTAAAGTGCAGTGGCAGCAGCGTTTGTGCACGGCGGTTGAAACGCCATAAAACAGAACACAGGTAACAGCCTGGGCAAAACAGGTGTCTCTCTGGTTTATATCTGACTCATTAATACAAGTTTGCTTTCTGACTCGCTCTTAGAGGAATAAAGCTGCCAAGCTAGTTAACAGCCTTGTTAGGGCGCCATCTTGGCTGGGAGTTTTGGTAAAAGGCCAGTAAAGCGGTGCTTTTATAGGCGTATTAAGTGTGTTATGGTGGCTAAAAACACACACAATAAAGAGAATTAAATATATTAATAACCATGTGAGACTTCAACGTAAAAAGCCCAGACTCGCACCACTCTGTCTTTTGCCAATAAATTGCGATATAATGAGTAATAGCCGTAAGAAGGCCATCTGCTCGGAGATATGACTTTCTTTATTTCATCATTTCATGTCATAAGTTGCGATGTGATGGATGGGAGCAGAGCCACACAAGAGTCCCCCCCAGCCCCCCTTTCCACAGTCTAATTACTGCAGACAGTAAATGCTTACATCTATCTGCTGAGAGACGCTGCATTGACTCACAGGACACAGCATTAGGTACACCATGTTCAGTATGTGAGGCCAAACTCGTGTTTCGATTCAGGTGCTGAAAGGCAGCCACAGGGGGAAGGGTTTTTTTTTTTTTACAATCAGAGCCCCTTACGGTATGCACCACTGGGATCTTACCTGTGTGTCCATCTGCTCCATGCGGGATTACCCACAAATCCTTTTGAGCTCCGGGAAAGGTAGGCAAAAGATCAGTGGGCCACAACCAATCATGACTAACTAGCAGTCCAACGCTGCTTTCTTTAGCCACTCTTCCCGTCTGAATTGTGTCGTTAAAAACAGACAAAAACACGTCGAAAATGTTGCCAAAAATGCACCATCAGGTGTTTCCAGCAACTGCAACTATGTCCAGATCTGCAGCAAAATGTTACTCTTGCACAGGTAAGTAATTTGGCAAAATAATAATTGGAGACTACATATGACAAGGACATTGTATGAAAATGTAAAAAATACTGTTCTACTAATACTACAGTAGTCTTTTAAAAGCCTACTGAAACCCACTACTACCGACCACGCAGTAGGTGGGAAGTGGTGTATTGCGGCCGACTGCAGCAACACAAACACAGCCGGTGTTTCATTGTTTACATTCCCGGAAGATGACAGTCAAGCTTTACCATTGGCCTGTGGAGAACTGGGACAACAGAGACTCTTACCAGGAGGACTTTGAGTTGGATGCGCAGACACGGTACCGTGAGTACGCATGCAGCTGCGGCTTCCAAACATTTGATCGCTTGCCCGTACGTGCGTGCCACTATGTGTATGTCACGTACGTAACTTTGGGGACTTTGGGAAAATATATGTGCTGTATGAACTTTGGGGAGGTGAACGGTACTTTGGGCTGTGGGATTGAGTGTGTTGTGCAGGTGTTTGAGTTGTATTGGCGGGTTATATGGACGGGAGGGGGGAGGTGTTTGTTATGCGGGATTAATTTGTGGCATATTAAATATAAGCCTGGTTGTGTTGTGGCTAATAGAGTATATATATGTCTTGTGTTTATTTACTGTTTTAGTCATTCCCAGCTGAATATCAGGTCCCACCCGCCTCTCACAGCATCTTCCCTATCTGAATCGCTCCCTCTAGTCCTTCACTCTCACTTTCCTCATCCACGAATCTGTCATCCACACTCAAATTAATGGGGAAATCATCGCTTTCTCGGTCCGAATCGCTCTCGCTGCTGGTGGCCATGATTGTAAACAATGTGCAGATGTGAGGAGCTCTACAACCTGTGACGTCACGCTACTCGTCTGCTACTTCCGGTACAGGTAAGGCTTTTTTATCAGCGACCAAAAGTTGCAAACTTCATCGTCGATGTTCTCTACTAAATCCTTTCAGCAAAAATATGGCAATATCGCGAAATGATCAAGTATGACAGATAGAATGGACCTGCTATCCCCGTTTAAATAAGAAAATCACATTTCAGTAAGCCTTTAATTGTCACTTAGAGTCGGTTTTTAAAGTGAGCCTGTGTCAGAAGTGGTAAGAGCGTGTAAATGAGTGTGTGTGTGTGTGTGTGTGTGTGTGTGTGTGTGTGTGTGTTGAATCGTTTAAAAAAAGCACAATATTTATCATAGAAACATTTGCATAAAGTACACACATTGTCAATTCCCATGATGACATGTGTAAGGTCCACTTCTAAATGAATAATCTTTAAACAATCTATCTATCATCCATGACCTTGACCTTCCACCAACCTTTGGAGAGGTTAAGAGTGCAATAAGGTCTCTGAAAGACAACAAGACCCCTGGTCCTGACAGCATCCCTGCAGAGATCTTCAAGCAAGGAGGCTACCTTTCCATCCGTGCCCTTTTCCTTGTCATCAGCAATGTGTGGAAGTATGAAACTGTCCCTCAACAGTGGAGAGACGCCAATATTATCACCATCTACAAAGGCAAGGGGGACAAGTCCCTCTGTGGCAACAGTCGTGGCATTTCACTACTGGCTGTTGCTGGTAAAGTCCTGGCTAAAGTCATGCTACACAGGCTGGTGAACAACATCACGGAGTCACAATGTGGTTTTAGGAAGAAGAGGAGCACTGTGGACATGGTGTTCACAACACGGCAGCTTCAGGAGAAGTGTAGGGAGGAGCACCAAGACCTCTTCGTTGCCTTCATTGATCTGTCGAAGCGGGGAGCTTCTCTTGAATATCCTCCTGAAGTTCGGCTGCCCACAGAAGTTTGTCAACATCCTAAGGCAATTCCATGAAGGGATGATGTCATGTGTGACTATTGGCGGCCAGGAATCAGAACCCTTTAAGGCAGGGGTGTCAAACTCAAATACAGAGTGGGCCAAAATTTAAAACTGAACAAAGCCGCGGGCCAAGGTTGAACAAATTAACCTTTTAATAGGGACCCAAACAAATTTTGCATTGAATATTGAACAAGCAAGGCTTATATAACTTTATAGTGACATGCAGAATCGAGTTTCAAATAATAATAATAATAATTAAAAAATATCAATGGCATATCAAATACAATTTAAAACAAAATTAAATGCCTCTTTTCTATTTGCAGCCTTCTGAGGTAAATATCAACATTAACTTTTTCCACAGGCTAATAAATTAGAAAATAAAAAAACAATGAATAAACCAACCATTCAGGACTTTAAACTGCTCAGTTTGCAACACACTGATCTAATCTGATGTGCCCAAGCCAGATACCTGCCATCTTTTCTTGGAAGCTAGTTCATCAATGTCGGGGCTCACGCTTTGAGCTGAGGCAACCTTCATTATCGAACAAAGTTGTTCATCAGTCATTATATCTCGTATTCCACCCGGACCACAGTCTTGGGGGCATGCTTTAAAGACACTGCGTTTATCGTCCTCACGTCTGCTTTTCATCCATTCCAACAACGTGCCAGCCCGATCACAAAATATGTGCGACTTCAGCACGCACACACATGTGAATGCAAGCATACTTGGCCAACAGCGATACAGGTTACACTGACGGCGCCCGTATAAATAACTTTAACACTGTTAGAAATATGCGGCACACTGTGAATCCACACCAAACAAGAATGACAAACACAGTTCAGGAGCACATCCGCACATTAACACAACATAAACACAACAAAACAAATACCCAGAATCCCATGCAGCCCTAACTCTTCCGGGCTGCAATATACACCCCCGCTACCACCAAACCCCCCCTCCGTGCGTCGGTTGAGGTGGGCGGGGTTGGGGGGGGGCGTTCACAGTGTGGCGCATATTTCTAACGGTGTTAAAGTTATTTATACGGGCACCGTCAGTGTAACCTGTATCGCTGTTGGCCAAGTATGCTTGCATTCACGTGTGTGTGCATGCTGAAACCGCACATATTATGTGACTGGGCCAGCATTCGCTGAACTGGGTGAAAAGCGGACGTGACGATATTTGGGAGGGTCACTGAAATTTGAGAGTCTCCCGGGAGGGTTGGCAAGTATGGGAATTAGTGGTGAATGCGGTGTTACCACGGCACCGCCGCTGAATATAATCGGCGGGCCAGCTCTAGTGTTAATTTGATATCGCCTCAAGGGCCAAGTGAAATTACATGGGCCAGAGTTTGACACCCATGCTTTAAGGTGTGCACCGGTGTACGCCAGGGATGTGACCTTGCTCCAGTTTTGTTTAATATCTTCCTCCTGTGTGGGACACTGCTGCTCCATGAGAGGATCAAGAAGGGCAGTGGCGTTACCGTCGACTTCCGACTTGACGGGAACCTGTTTAACATCCGGAGGCTCCAAGCAGTCACAAAAGTCACACCAGTGCAAGTCATCGAACTCCAATACGCAGATGACTGCGCAGTTGTGGCCCACACACCGGAAGCGCTGCAAGCTACCCTCTCAGCCGCTGCAAGTGCTTATGGCAGACTGGGCCTCTCTGTCAACGTGGCAAAAACCGAGGTAATATGCCAGTGGGCATCCACTCCTCCACCTCATCCACCAACCTTCACCATCGACAATAAACCACTTGCAGTAGTGGACCTTGGCAGCTTTCTCTCTGACGATTGCAGTATTGACAGGGAGGTTCAAAACCGGATCAAGCAGGCGTCAGCATCTTTTGGCAGACTCAGGGGAAGGGTCTTCCAGAACAAAGACCTCAAGCTACATACCAAGGTAGCGATCTATTTAGCTGTGGTCATGACGACCCTCCTGTACAGCTGTGAAGGGTGGACCCTGTACAGCCGCCACCTCAGTATTCTGGAGGCCTTCCACATCAGGTGCTTACAATGCATCCTTGGGATATCCTGGAAGGACAGAGTCCCCCACACTGAAATACTCTGCAAGACCAACTGCATCAGTGTGGAGGCTACAGTCACCCAGCACCAATTTGGCTGGCTAGGCCACGTTATCAGGATGCCAGAAGAACGCTTACCACGCAAGGTGCTTTATGGTCAGCCTCATCTTGGTCACCGCTTGGCAGGAGGCCCAAAAAAGCGTTATAAAGATCAAATGAAGACTGTCATGAAGAAATGCGGCCTGAACCCGACCCAGCTGGAGGACACTGCAGCCCAACGTTCCACCTGGCGGCAGCTCCTCCAACAAGGAGTTCATATGCTTAAGGACGACCGAGGTGGTCAACGAGCCAGGAAGCGTCAAAGAAGGCATGAAGCCATTGCCACACCCGCACACCCAGTCAGTGCCTTCACCTGCTCTGTTTGCGGCAGATCATGTGGATCACGGATTGGACTATTCAGCCACATGAGGACTCACAAAACTTAGAGATGGATTGTCGTCATCGGATACGATGGACAACCTTAAGTAAGTAAGTGTGTGTGTGTGTGTGTGTGTGTGTGTGTGCGTGCGTGCGTGCGTAAAAGAGTGTTTTATGTCCATTTTGTGTTGAGTCGTTTAAAAAAAGCACAATATTTATCATAGAAACATTTGCATAAAGTACACACATTGCCCAGTCCCATGATGACATGTGTAAGGTCCACTTCTAAATTAATAATCTTTAAACAATCTATCTGAGATCACTTTGCGATTCGTTATGAGTTAACTCCCGACAAAATGCAATTCATTTTGATTAAATGCTTTAAAATAATATTTTAGTTATTTACTTTCATATATATATATATATATATATATATATATATATATATATATATATATATATATATATATATATATATATATATATATATATATATATATGTGTGTGAAATAAAAAGGTGAAATAACTGAAAACATGTTTTATATTCTAGTTTCTTCAAAATACCCACCGTTTGCTCTGATTACTGCTTTGCACACTCTTGGCATTCTCTCGATGAGCTTCAAGCACACCTGTGAAGTGAAAACCATTTCAGGTGACTACCTCTTGAAGTTCATTGAGAGAATGCCAAGAGACTGTGAAAAAGTAATCAGAGCAAATGGTGGCTATTTTGAAGAACCTAGAATATAAAACATGTTTTCAGTTATTTCACCTTTTTTTGTTAAGTACATAACTCCACATGTGTTCATTCATAGTTTTGATGCCTTCAGTGACAATCTACAATGTAAATAGTCATGAAAATAAAGAAAACCCATTGAATGAGAAGGTGTGTCAAAATGTTTGGCCTGTACTGTATATATATATATATATATATATATATATATATATATATATATGTATATATATATATATATATATTATATATATATATGTTTATATGTATATATGTGTATATCTGTACATGTAATTATATGTATATATGTATATTCATATAAATGTAGATATATATATATATATATATATATATATATATAAACATACGTACATTATATATATATATATATATATATATATATATATATATATATATATATATATACATACATACATATATATACATATATATATATATATATATATATACACATGTATATATATATATATATATATATATATATATATATATATATATATATATATATATATGTATATATATGTATGTATGTATATATATATATATATATATATATATATATATATAATGTACGTATGTTTATATATATATATATATATATATAAAATGTACGTATGTTTATATATATATATATATATATATATATAAAATGTACGTATGTTTATATATATATATATATATATATCTACATTTATATGAATATACATATATATATATATATATATATATATATATATATATATATATATATATATATATATATATATATATATATATATATATATATATATATATAGCAGGGACAAGGGTTCCCTGATGGCCAAACAGGGACAGGTGTGGTAGCCAGCACTCTGACCAGTGGAGTTGTAGTAAATGGAGGCAAATAGGAAGTGAAACAAACACAAACAAAAAAACAGTAACAAAAATAATACAACATCGGGAAATAATGATAACTGTCAAGTGACATCATGACACTAGTACATACAAGACATAAATAAGAGTTAATTGAACACTTAATTAATGCCAAAATATGTAGAATATGCTTTGAAAAAGAAAATATGTGGCGAGGGACGACTGCACATCATATACATCATCAGTTGAATAAACACGTTTCCAAAATGAATTAAACAGCATAGAACACTTATTTTACAGATAATATACAAATTGACATTTTCTAAATAAGCAAGTCTCGAAATTAACTGACTTTATTTAATTGAAATCATTTCAATTAATGATTAAAATGATGGCAGGAAGTCAATGACATTTACTTTTAATAGTTATTGTTGTCTTTGTACTCAAAGTTCTTAAACGGTTTATTCATCATCATAATAGTTTTTTCCTCCACGCTATCATATATGTGCAACCTAAAAAGGTTCCTTTGCCAAATATGTGAAAGTGGTACAAAAAAAATATATATTCAGTTTAAATAAACATGCTTGATAAAGAAAAAAGTGGAAGAAATATAAATGAGGGATTGAATAACGATCAGTACAAGTATTAGTAAAAGTAAAGTGAAAACTTCCTGCATTGACCTTTTGACAAGCTGCGCCTTATTTTAACGCAGGACTTTTAAATCTTTGCACGCACGTTTATTCGGCTGATGATGTAAGGCGGCTGACGATAAAACGGGAGAATTAGAAGACGAGGCGCTCTCACAAGTAAAATGAGGAGACACAAACGGTGGGTGTTGCCGGGGAACTTACGACGTGTGAAAGAAAGACGTGACGGGAGATTAATTCCCTCTTTTATCGCGGCCAGTTTAATGGAGGGAGCAGAAGATGATGAGATGGATGATGAAGAGGAGCGGGCCAAACGCTGTAATGGCGTCCGGCGACAATGAAGCCGGGAGAGAGGACATGGTTCACCTGGTCTCCGGCAAAGAGTCCATTACTCCTTTAAAGGTCCACATTCTAGAGGGACACTCGCCCCCTCTAAGTCATCTGAGCGAAATAAATGCTAGACAAATATGATGCAACAACTCTTTGATGTGTTGGAATTGCATGGCGGGCCCTGGTATTTTTGCTCCTGTGGGACGTTTTTTTGTCTACTTCTGCCCTAAAAGTTGACTTATTTCTGCACCAGGAACTGAAAGGATTGTTGATGACAAGAATGAACTGAAAAAACAGGGGAAATGTAACCAGAATAAACAATATTGTGGTCAATAATATGAAATAGGAACAATGGGCCCCATTCTGCAATAAGTTCCTAACTTTTCCTCTTATCTTTCTTCCTAAGTGAAGAGGAGTCCATTGAAATTCATGACGTGTTCTTAAACGCCCAAATTGTTCCCACCTGCTGTTCTTAAGTTACTGAATGCCAAATGGTTAGCGTGTGCGTGTCTATCATAAATTGCATATAAACACACCATTATTTCCCCAATATGCATATGTAAACACCCTTAATTCCCCATATAAGGGCACAATTCCGGCGGAAAAGCCGAATATCAAACACACGGAGAAAACACAAACAGATTACAGAAGAGAAATTTGTATTATCTTGCGGGGGGAATACATAATGTCAAATCGTAAGTTTAAGAAAGGGGGGACAGCTCTCGGTAGCCTAAAGCGTTCAAGTAAATCTTCGTGACTTCGGGCAAACAGGTCGACTTGGTCGTGAAATATGCGCTCCCTCTCCAGGGCACAATCTGCAGCAAAAGCACTGCCATTGTGTGCGCGTGTGTGTGTGTGTGTGTGTGCGTGTGTATATATATACACATATATCTATCTATCTATCTATGATATTAATTTAATATTAGACAATAGAAGTAAGAGACTTAAGAACAAATAGGCCACCCTAAGAGTGCTCTGGAGCACTCTTAGATTTTGTCCTTACCTACGAACAAAGAAACATTGGTGAATACAAAAATATCCTTAAAAACTTCGTAAGTGGGCCTAAGAACACAATTTGTTCTTAAGAACGGTTGCTGAATGGGGCCCAATAACTACAGTGGAACCTCAATTTACGAACTTAATTAGTTCTTGAAAACATTTTTTGAATAGTGAAGAAAATGTTTCCATTATAAACAATATTAATATGAATAATGGTTTTAAAATTTTAGTGAATGTTTGTACATTTCGAACACAATATAAATTACTTTACAGTACTGTGTATATAAGAAACATAGTACAGGATGTGATGAATTAAATATCTCTTTATCAACAACCAAAACAAGCTACTATCCTCTGTATGCACTGCCCTGCCAACACGCACTCACACACAGAAGTCCATTTGGTGCCCTCACAAACAATCAGAAATCCTTCACTTTAACAACCATATTGCTACCATGCTGCGCCCTTCTTTTTGCCTGCAGGCGGGACAGAAAATGAATGACATACAGAAAGACATGGTTCGCACATGGAGGCCCAGCTCAGTGGCCTTGTGGTTAGAGTGAGTCTGGGAGGTCGTGAGTTCAAACCCCGGCCGAGTCATACCAAAGACTACAAAAAATGGGACCCATTGCCTCCCTGCATGGCACTCAGCATCAAGGGTTGGAATTGGGGGTTGAATCACCAAATGATTCCAAAGCGCGGCGCACGCTGCTGCTCACTGCTCCCCTCACCTCCCAGGGTGTGAACATGGGGATGGGTCAATTGCAGAGGATAATTTCACCACACCCAGTGTGTGTGTGACAATCGTCGGGACTTTAACTTTAACATTTTGGTTCAATCTAAAAGTTTGTAAATTGAAAAGGGGTTAGTAAATCGAGGTTTCACTGTAATGCCAATTTTCAAGATAAATGACATTGAAGAAGTGAAACTTTATAAATAATGGAGAGAAGATAAATACATTATACATGACAGTAACATGTACAAATCAGTAAATATAAGATAAAATATTCTAAATTAGTAAAATGATAAACAATATTATATTATTATTATTATTATTATTATTACAGATAGAAAAAAGTGACATTTTATATAATAAATGTTATAGAATAGATAAATAAATAATCAATGACTGTAGAGTAGTGAAACAAATGTTTATAAAAACATTTTTTTGAGACTCCAAGCACTTTTATATTGTAAAACCCATTATCGACACGTTTTTCAAGCTACATTTAAACCAGTGCGGGTGGTGCTGGGAGCGTGGTGGGTAAAGTGTCTTGCCCAAGGACACAAAGACAGTGATGGTGGCGCCTGGAATCAAACCTGGAACCCTCATGGCCGCTCTACCCTCTGAGCCACACTGTCCCCAGTACAAATCAGTAAATAGATGGAAACAACATAATAAATTGATAATACATACTAATATCCGTCATTATTATTATTATTGCTATTATTACTGTTAATAATAAAGATGCAAAAGAAGTGACATTTTATAAATCATGTACAGAAAATAAAAAAATGAGTGTAAAATTTACAGATCGATGAATACAGAAAAACATTTACTAAATGAATAAAATGATCACACCTACCTAACAATAATAATAACTATTATCATGATTAACAAAGGCAAAAAAGAAGTGACAGTTAGTACATCATGTACTAACAATTGTAAAGAAAATAGATGAACAAATAGTAAATAACATGAAAAATCAGTTTATGTACAAAATAAATGAAACAATAAATAATAACAATTAAAGTGTCGGAAAAATCAATTGACATTCGAGTCGTGATTGTTATTCATGACTATTTTCATTCAATGCCTGTTCTTTATTTTCATGACTATTTACATTGTAGATTGTCTCTGTAGGCATCAAAACTATGAATGAACACATGTGGAGTTATGTACTTAACAAAAAAAAAGGCGAAATAACTGAAAACATGTTTTATATTCTAGTTTCTTCAAAATAGCCACCCTTTGCTCTGATTACTTTTTCGCACACTCTTGGCATTCTCTCGATGAGCTTCAAGAGGTCAACCTGAAACGATTTTCACTTCACAGGTGTGCAAAGCAATAATCAGAGCAAAAAAACCAAAAAAACCTACTCAGCGGTTAGAGTGTCCGCCCTGAGATCGGTAGGTTGTGAGTTCAAACCCCGGCCGAGTCATACCAAAGACTATAAAAATGGGACCCATTAACTCCCTGCTTGGCACTCAGCATCAAGGGTTGGAATTGGGGGTTGAATCACCAAAAATAATTCCTGGGCGCGGCCACCGCTGCTGCTCACTGCTCCCCTCACCTCCCAGGTGGTGAACAAGGGGATGGGTCAAATGCAGAGGACAACTTTCCCCACACCTAGTGTGTGTGTGACAATCATTGGTACTTTAACTTAAAGGGTGGCTATTTTGAAGAAACTACAATACATATCCCTACTAGAAATAATAACACAAAAAGTCACAGTTAATAAATCAAATACAGAAAATACAAATAAAAGTGTGTCTGCATAACGAGTAGAGACGCTGGTCTGATTCAAAACTCCCAATCTCGAGTTTGAAAATGTTGTTTTGAAGATTCTGCTTGGCAGAAAGTTGTCCAACGTCATAAAGCAGGAAAGAAGGTCATTTTAGTTGAATAAAACATCATAAGAAGGTCTTATGGTGCAGCATTGATGGAGCCAGATGGCGAGTTGTGCCTTAAATCATTGGGTGCTTTTCCCCCCCTGGAGGTGTGCAGCCGCAGCACTGGGTCCGAATCAGCATTCGGTCATACCATTAGGAACGCATGAAAAACGCTACAATATTGATCGTAGAGAAAAGTCTGCTATTTTCGTTTCAACCTGAGTGACTGCGGGGACTTTTTCAGTGCAGTCACAAGGCAAGTCAGCGGGAGGGGGTGGAGCTACAGTAAGGGCCATGATGAAAAGGCGCCACATGCGGGGCTCGGCTGCTGAAAAGTTAAATAAAAAAGGAGTAAAAACAGGTCTGGTAAAAAAGAACACGTGTTAGAAGTTACGACTCGTTCAGTTTTAGAACCGTTGGAAGGGTTGTCGCCTGAAAAAGACAAAGAAAGTTCAAATCGGGAGTAAAAATAGAGACTTGACGGCAGCCATGACAACCTGGTTTAACGAATGTCACCAAAATAAAGTTGCAAAAAACATGAAAAAAAACATGTCTACATTGATGTTTTTACCATTTTTTGTTTTTTTAACTAAAATGTTGACGTTGGACCCACCTGCCACTTATATATCCTGTATACACTTGTGTTTAAACTTAAAGGCCTACTGAAACCCACTACTACCGACCACGCAGTCTGATGGTTTATATATCAATGATAAAATCTTAACATTGCAACACATGCCAATACGGCCGGGTTAGCTTACTAAAGTGCAATTTTAAATTCCGCGCGAAATATCCTGCTGAAAACGTCTCGGTATGATGACGCCTGCGCGTGACGTCATGGATTGTAGAGGATATTTTGGGACAGCATGGTGGCCAGCTATTAAGTCGTCCGTTTTTATCGCAAAATTCCACAGTATTCTGAACATCTGTGTTGGTGAATCTTTTGCAATTTGTTCAATGAACAATGGAGACAGCAAAGAAGAAAGCTGTAGGTGGGAAGCGGTGTATTGCGGGCGGCTGCAGCAACACAAACACAGCCGGTGTTTCATTGTTTACATTCCCGAAAGATGACAGTCAAGCTTTACCATTGGCCTGTGGAGAACTGGGACAACAGAGACTCTTACCAGGAGGACTTTGAGTTGGATGCGCAGACACGGTACCGTGAGTACGCATGCAGCTGCGGCTTCCAAACATTTGATCGCTTGCCCGTACGTGCGTGCCGCTATGTGCATGTCACGTACGTAACTTTGGGGAAATATATGTGCTGTATGAACTTTGGGGAGGTGAACGATACTTTGGGCTGTGGGATTGAGTGTGTTGTGCAGGTGTTTGAGTTGTATTGGCGGGTTATATGGACGAGAGGGGGGAGGTGTTTGTTATGCGGGATTAATTTGTGGCATATTAAATATAAGCCTGGTTGTGTTGTGGCTAATAGAGTATATATATATGTGTTTATTTACTGTTTTAGTCATTCCCATCTGAATATCAGGTCCCACCCGCCTCTTACAGCATCTTCCCTATCTGAATCGCTCCCACTGCCCTCTAGTCCTTCACTCTCACTTTCCTCATCCACAAATCTTTCATCCTCGCTCAAATTAATGGGGAAATCGTCGCTTTCTCGGTTCGAATCGCTCTCGCTGCTGGTGGCCATGATTGTAAACAATGTGCGGATGTGAGGAGCTCCACAACCGGTGACGTCACGCTACTCGTCTGCTACTTCCGGTACAGGTAAGGCTTTTTTTTATCAGCGACCAAAAGTTGCGAACTTTATCGTCGATGATCTCTACTAAATCCTTTCAGCAAAAATATGGCAATATCGCGAAATGATCAAGTATGACACATAGAATGGACCTGCTATCCCCGTTTGAATAAGAAAATCGCATTTCAGTAAGCCTTTAACTCATCCTAAAGATACCTTATTATTGTGCAATAATAATATATTCAAATAATACAGAATAATCACTACCTGGCAACAAGCGTGTTAATTGTACTACAAATACTACACGGTCTAGCGCCATCCTATCTTGCTGATTGTATTGTACCACATGTCCCGGCAAGAAGTCTACGTTCAAAGAAGTCCGGCTTATTAGTGATTCCCAGAGCCCCAAAAAAAGTCTGCGGGCTATAGAGCGTTTTTTTGGGGGGCTCCAGTACTGTGGAATGCCCTCCCGGTAACAGTTAGAGATGCTACCTCAGTAGAAGCATTTAAGTCCCATCTTAAAACTCATTTATATACTCTAGCCTTTAAATGGACCCCCTTTTTTAGACCAGTTGATCTGCCGTCTCTTTTCTGCTCTGCCCCCCTCTCCTTCGTGGAGAGGTGTGGGGGTAGGGGGGTCCCCACATCTGCGGTTCCCTCCAAGGTTTCTCATTGTCATCCCATTGGGTTGAGTTTTTTCTTGCCCTGATGTGGGATCTGAGCCGAGGATGTCGTTGTGGCTTGGGCAGCCCTTAGAGACACTCGTGATTTAGGGCTATATAAGTAAACTTTGATTAAATGATTGATTGAATTGCTAGCTGGCAACTAGAGCGCTAATCACTAGCTATCTTAAATGCGAACATGAATAAAATATAATTATATTCCTGTTTATGTAAAATACAAAGGGGTAATATAGTGAATATTTTATTTACTTCTGTTTTCAAACTTGTTTAAAAACGATATCTATTTTATTTTACATTTTTACATATTTAAAAAACAAGTTAGTACATGGTAGAAAACAACAGAAGCAAAGAAGATAGGTTGTTGTTTTTTATTCATTGGTTGTGTTTTATGTTATTATTTATTTTAAAATGAAGTTGTCTTCAGAGATTCAGATACGAAATATATATAGTACTAATATGATATTTACATTATATAAAAACAATGGGGAAAAAATACATACAAAATGAATAAATGGTAACATGACTATTATAACAATGATAAATACATAATCCCAAATAATAACAAATAATACATGAATAATAAACAATTATAATAATAATTTCCTGGTCCTGTAAAAAATTAAAGTACAATAAATACATTAAATAATATTACAGATAAGACTAATAACAAATGTGTAAATAAAAAAAGATAGATAAATGAATACAAACATTCTAGTAAATAATTGACTTTTCAGAGGTTCTAATAAAAGATTAAACTCATGTGTCATGGTGTGTTTATGGCAGCATGCAGCACCGTTTGTAAATGCTGCTTGGAATACTCCTGAGTCATAGTGAAGTGAAGTGAAGTGAAGTGAAGTGAATTATATTTATATAGCGCTTTTCTCTAGTGACTCAAAGCGCTTTACATAGTGAAAACCCAATATCTAAGTTACATTTAAACCAGTGTGGGTGGCACTGGGAGCAGGTGGGTAAAGTGTCTTGCCCAAGGACACAACAGCAGTGACTAGGATGGCGGAAGCGGGGATCGAACCTGCAACCCTCAGGTTGATGGCACGGCCACTCTACCAACCGAGCTATACCGCCCGTCATATTGAAAAGTTATAAATCTTCATTAAGAGGACGACGAGACTGCACAAAAATGTAGTGAATAAAAGTTGGTAAGGAACTTCCAACTTCAAGGTTTGTGCAAAAGTGACTTCCACAAATCTTAATTACTGTACGACAACTCAAAACACAAAAAGTACAAACTTTGCATTCCCAGGAGTGTGGGAAGGAACTCTCTGTCACACACTGTGAGCTTCAATTATATACAACAAAAATGTTCTTCTAAAAAAGGACTTTTGTAAATAAAACTTCATTAAACTGTGGAAACCAGAGAAAAGAAGTGAGGTTTTTTTTCTGGTGCATTCCCTCAAGTAAAAAGATTAAAACTTATTTTAGTTTCCAGGACAGGAAATCCAATTAAAATGGTGAAGGTTAACAAAAACCAGACACAAATGACAAAAATGAGGATAACACAAAACATCCACTGCAGAGATGGTATACGTAAATCGGATTTACTTGAAGTTTCTCACACGTCTGCAAAACACCTGTTATAATTTTGGTTGTTTACCCAAGTCCCCAATGGATTGGGAAAGCCCGCCAGAGAGGATGATGTCGTCAGAGGAGACGCCGTCAACGGGGATGACAGCGGCATGTGCTTCCCAGCACCGCTGCTGGTAGTAGCCTCCCCTTCACGAGGCGGCTGCCAGGCGCCATCCATTATTGGGAGAAGGAGCTTCTGGTTGTCGGTGTCCCCTGCTGCAAAAGCCAGAGAAGGGCGGAAGGGGGCCAGGAGGAGGGACAACGACCCGTCCCGTGCCGTGTCCCAACAGGAGGCCAGGAAGGATAGCGCTGTGGGCTCCAACGGAGCCTTCGCCGGACTGGCAGGAAGAGCGGCTGAACCGGGCGGGGCACCGGAGGTCGACGCGGTGCAGAAACATGTGGTTGACGTGATGCAGGAACCGGTGGCCGAGACGGGCGCAGAGCCGGGCAGAGAGCCGGAGCTGGGGGGAACGCAAGAGATGACGGCCGAGCCGGGTGGAGAGCCGTAACTGACAGCCGAGGCGAAGGGAGAGGTCCGAGCCTGCTGTGGGCTGGGATGGCACAAACCTGGCTTTCAAGTCCTTCAGGAATTATGCGGTCCAGAACGTCGGCTACACGTCCATAATCCCCGAGCCAGACTGTGACCTTGCAGAAACCCTGGTCACAGTCTGGCTCGGGGATTATGTTGCGAACTCGCATGGCTGCAGTTGTAGTGACCCAAAGGTGCAGGAACCAGGAGAACGATGAGCAGGTAAGATGATCGTAATATAATTAACAGAGGAGAAAGCAGACGGCATAAAGACCAGCGGACCCGAAGATCCAGTGCCGGAACGTAGTTCACACTCGTAAGAATCCGTGTCTGCTCTCTCTGTGCTTTATGTCCTCTGTGTTCCCCGCAGTGTTCCCTCAGTTTCCTGTGATCGAGCTGTGCGCCTCGACTTCCCACCGGACTTTGGGCTGCTTCCCTCGATCCTCGACCCCCGCTTGGACACGGACCCCGTTGCCTCTCTCCAGCCCCCGACCTCTCGCTTGCCCACGGACTCTCTTCTTGCCTTACCCCTCTGGACTGTTTTAGGATTCATCCAACACGCACAAACAACAACCTCTGGTAACATTCACATTGCTAATTCTACACATCGTCTTACACCATTCACTTAGAGTAGCATACACACGCCAACATATCATCAGTTCCAATAAACCTATTGAACTGGTTTCTGGCACTGTGTCGTCTCATTCCCCCGCCGTACGTAACAACTGAATTCACAACAAGGCCTGGACTCCATGAATATATCAATAAGTACTTTTCACACTAACTTTACTGTGTGTTATGATTTTAGCTGAAATTAAGCATCTAAAATGTTATCAATGTTAGATTAATTGTATCTAAGTTATCATAAACTTTGTGTTACATTGAGTTCCCGGCGAGAGGACAAAAGCTGTCTTTAATCCTACCAATCAAAAGGCTTGTAAAACTCCACTGTGTAGGATGGGAAGCAACATGAAGGTGTTCTGTTTCTTTCATGTATTGTAATCAACAGAAATATATTGTCTGACTCAAGAACTACAAAGCGGAGAGGAAGCAGGGCCTGACTCCCCTCCAGGCACCGCTTGTTTGAACTGTTTTACGACCTTTTCTGTGAACTGTTTTACGACCTTTTCTGTGAACTGTTTTACGACCTTTTCTTGAAACTGTTGTAATCAAAGGTGATGGCTGTTTACGACCCACGTACCTTAGAAACATCTGTTGCCATGTAATCAGGGAAAGTCCAAATAAAAGAGGTGGCGTATGTAACTGTTCTGGGTCGGCACAATGATGAGACTTTTTCCACTGTTCTCAGGTTCATTTATTTTCCTTCCAACCTGCGGGCGACAATCAGACAATGTCGGTATCCCGTCTTTCTTTGGCTTACGCCCTCAGCCATGTGAAACTTTTCTGTCACATATACATCTTTAACCATTTACAATGAAAAAGACAGATACAAACAGTCTGTAAAATATTGAAATGTATATTCTAAGCGCCATTCCGTGGCAGAACAAAACATGCAACATTTGCTATAGTTAACACCTTAGGAAATAAATTAAAACCACAAACCTGCGGGCGACAATCAGACAATGTCGGTATACCGTCTTTCTTTGGCTTACGACTAAACACACAGAAAAACACTGTTACCTACGCACGTAAGCACACACACACACGCACGCACCCATGCACGCACGCACACACACACGCACGCACGCACACACACACACGCACGCACGCACGCACGCACACACTGAACAAGTCTCATTACCGACACATGTAGGCACACACACAACACACGCACGCACGCACACACACACACTGAACAAGTCTCATTAATTAAAGACCTAATTTCTACCGAAAAACAAGGAAAAGGTCGGTGGGATCGTCCGACCGAGACTCACCCTCAGCCATGTGAAACTTTTCTGTGAGGGGAGAAGGGAGGGGCTACACAACCCAGGAGAACTACAGGAGCTCAGGAGGGTCCAAAAGATATCAAACCGCCCTCTCATAGGCGAGCAGAAAAGATAACTATTTGGAGATAAAATTCACAAACAAAATATAATAAATAACAAAGGTGTATTTTAACTCCGTTACACCTACAATCTTTCGTCAGAGCGTGCTGGAGACTGTGCAAGAGTACAGCCCAGACGTTTCTCCTCAAATTGAGCCAAATTTAATTCTGTCTCTGTTTAATTCCTTGCTTCTTGTCTCGTTTAATAGATGTGATCAGTGTTTGAACCTGACAATCAAATTGGTGGACCAGCTTGTCCATGGTGTGAATTGAAGTGAATTAAGCATCTAAAATGTTATCAATGTTAGATTAATTGTATCTAATTTATCATAAACTTTGTGTTACATTGAGTTCCCGGCGAGAGGACAAAAGCTGTCTTTAATCCTACCAATCAAAAGGCTTGTAAAACTCCACTGTGTAGGATGGGAAGCAACATGAAGGTGTTCTGTTTCTTTCATGTATTGTAATCAACAGAAATATATTTTCTGACTCAAGAACTACAAAGCGGAGAGGAAGCAGGGCCTGACTCCCCTCCAGGCACCGCTTGTTTGAACTGTTTTACGACCTTTTCTGTGAACTGTTTTACGACCTTTTCTTGAAACTGTTGTAATCAAAGGTGATGGCTGTTTACGACCCACGTACCTTAGAAACATCTGTTGCCATGTAATCAGGGAAAGTCCAAATAAAAGAGGTGGCGTATGTAACTGTTCTGGGTCGGCACAATGATGAGACTTTTTCCACTGTTCTCAGGTTCATTTATTTTCCTTCCAACCTGCGGGCGACAATCAGACAATGTCGGTATCCCGTCTTTCTTTCTTTATTTAATTCTGTCTCTGTTTAATTCCTTGCTTCTTGTCTCGTTTAATAGATGTGATCAGTGTTTGAACCTGACAATCAAATTGGTG
Source organism: Nerophis lumbriciformis (assembly GCF_033978685.3). Lineage (NCBI taxonomy): Eukaryota > Metazoa > Chordata > Actinopteri > Syngnathiformes > Syngnathidae > Nerophis > Nerophis lumbriciformis. The sequence goes on along the minus strand of NC_084558.2, from coordinate 35,209,918 downwards.
GACCAGCTTGTCCATGGTATGAATTGAAGTGAAGTGGTAGAGTAAGCTGTCTTGCTCCTACTGTACCGTCTTTAATAGCAACAGTAATTTGGTACAGTATTGGTAATTTGGAAATATTAGCTTTGGCCTACTTACTGTTGCGTACGTATATGGACGGTTAACCTGCAGATGGCGCTTAACGTCAGTTATATTTTCACCAGAGAAAATTGAGCCACGCGGTTTATAACGTATCTTGTTGTCTACCGCAAGGGTGAGGTGTGTCCATATGTGTTCTCTTTCTTCCAGGTGTAGAAAACATTGTATTAAGGTGTGTAACAATGCCGTAGGGAAGTAATGAAGTTACGGTTACTGTGACCAAAATGATCAAGGTTATTATTATGGCAGTATTGTTGAATGTGCTCAAAAACCTTTTTAAATATAACTACAATAAATAAACACACTGGTCAAAAAGGCACTATTTTGCAGGTCTTGTGTTTCTTATACTTCACTGAAGTGTTTGTTTTAGAGTTGTATCTGTTTTATTAGCTTAACTTTTATTGTTGTACTGTCCATAATGGTTTGTACTGTAGCACTATAAAATGCATAACGGATAAAATCTATTTTAATTATGTATTACTTTTTGGCAGGCGTTGTCCTACTCTGTTCAGCGGTACTTGAACGCAGCGTAAAACACCTCCGTCTCGTCTCCTCTGAGGAAATATCGATGATCATAATCCCGCGCTAAGAGAGCACGGCTTGTAAATTCAATGTGCACAATTGAATAATAAAGTTTATATTGGGGTATGTTGTTTTTAACAGGGAACGACTTATGGCTCTTGTTTGCATGTTAGCATTTAAGCTGGCAAGCTGGCACCAGTCAGTCCGTGAGTTCATCAAAGTGCAGTTATCAGTCTTGCGTTTTCGATCATTTTAATTTAAAAGGGTATTAAGAAACTAACCGTCGTGAATTTTGCTGTATTAATGTTCATCGTTACACCCCTAAAGTATTGTTGACCAGGCAAAAATCCAAACACCATGCCTTGCAAAGACATTGGTTCTGATCGGATCCCCGCCATGGTTTACCCCCCCCGCATGCACCTGTGATTGGATAGATTCCTAACTCGTCCCACCCGCCTCAAGACGAAATTAAATATGATTGGATTTTGTCTTTGTTAACATTTTTGTCGCGTTTTTATTCGTCGACTAAATCGTCAATTAATTTTGTTATTGTTTTAGTCAACGTACATTTCTTCTGATTCGTTATCGTCTTATTAGAATCAGGGGAAAATAGGTTGTTAACGATAACTAAGATGGGAACTTCTGGTCAACAAAATGAACATTGCTTACATTGCGAATTACCATATTTTCCGGACCATAGGGCGCACCGGATTATATGGCGCACTGCCGATGAATGGTCTATTTTCAATCTTTTTTCATATATAGGGCGCATTAAAGGAATCATATTATTTATTTATTTTCTAAATAGAAAACACTTCCTTGTGGTCTACATCAGTGTTTTTCAACCTTTTTTGAGCCAAGGCACATTTTTTGCGTTGAAAAAATCCGGAGGCACACCACCGGCAGAAAAAAAACGAACCTCAGTTGACAGTAAAAAGTCGTTGTCCCAATTGTTGGATATGACTTTAAACCAGTGGTTCTCAAACTTTTTTTTTCATCCCCCACTTTGGACAAGGGGGAGTTTTCAAGCCCCACCTGCCCCCATCGCCCCAACAGAGCGCTAATGCCAAGCTTTAACATTTTCAAATTTATTGAACATCAAGTTGTATACATTCAAACTCAATAACATAAAATAACATCAAGTTCAATAATAAATAAAATAACTGTGCAGCTGTGGTGTAACTTGCATCAAGTTCAATAATAAATAAAATAACTTCCATCAAGTTCAATAATAAATAAAACAAAAGTGTTATAACTTGCATCAAGTTCAATAATAAATCAAAAAAAGTGTTATAACTTGCATCACGTTCAATAATAAATCAAAAAAAGTGTTATAACTTGCATCAAGTTCAATAATAAATCAAAAAAAGTGTTATAACTTGCATCACGTTCAATAATAAATCAAAAAAAGTGTTATAACTTGCATCAAGTTCAATAATAAATCAAAAAAAGTGTTATAACTTGCATCAAGTTCAATAATAAATCAAAAAAGTGTTATAACTTGCATCAAGTTCAATAATAAATCAAATAAAAGTGTTATAACTTGCATCAAGTTCAATAATAAATCAAATAACTTGCATCAAGTTCAATAATAAATCAAAAAAAGTGTTATAACTTGCATCAAGTTCAATAATAAATAAAACAAAAGTGTTATAACTTGCATCAAGTTCAATAATGAATCAAATAACTTGCATCAAGTTCAATAATAAATCAAAAAAAGTGTTATAACTTGCATCAAGTTCAATAATAAATAAAACAAAAGTGTTATAACTTGCATCAAGTTCAATAATGAATCAAATAACTTGCATCAAGTTCAATAATAAATCAAAAAAGTGTTATAACTTGCATCAAGTTCAATACTAAATAAAACAAAAGTGTTATAACTTGCATCAAGTTCAATAATGAATCAAATAACTTGCATCAAGTTCAATAATAAATCAAAAAAAGTGTTATAACTTGCATCAAGTTCAATAATGAATCAAATAACTTGCATCAAGTTCAATAATAAATCAAAAAAAGTGTTATAACTTGCATCAAGTTCAATAATAAATCAAATAACTTGCATCAAGTTCAATAATAAATAAAATAAAAGTGCCACTTTGCAATCTTTGCAAAAGGAGGAGCTATGCATTTGGCAAGACAGGGCAAGTGACAGCACTTTTCCCCGGGAGAGCCACCTTGCTTCACTGTGAAACAGCACGGCTGTATGATCAGCTCCCATTTCCTCACACAGTGCAGAGAACAGTCGCACTTTCAGTGGTCGTGTTTTGATCAAATTTACCGCGCTCACAACATCTGTTAAAACCTCATTGAGTTCGGGGCTGATCGAGCTGCCTTGACGCGAGTGCTTCCCGGTGAATGACACAGTGTGTGTGCCCGTCACATTTTTGTTTCTCTGCAGGCGCTGGCTCTGGCTCGACGACCTTTGAGGTGCGAGTCACAAATGTATATATTTGTGTAATTGTGGTCCACACATTAGCCTGCTACCCATCCGCGCGAAAGTTTATTCCGCTTAGCCCCGCCCCCATTAGTTACTGTTGCTATGTCTGTCAAACTTTCGCTCGTACCGAGAAATATAAAGCCTACAGTAAAAATAAGTACCGGTAATTTCCATTTATTTATATAGCGGATTTCACAGACAGAATCACAAAGTGATTTACAGTGTGTATAGAAAATGAAAGCATAGTAAAAAAAAATATCTAAGAATATAATAATAAAAAAAAAAATTAAAGTGAAATTTCCTCCCGTTCCTCGCGCCCCACCTGTCATGTCTCTATTCCCCACCAGTGGGGCGCGCCCCACACTTTGAGAAACGCTGCTTTAAACCATAACCAAGCATGCATCACTATAGCTCTTTTCTCAAAGTAGGTGTACTATCACCACCTGTCACATCACACCCTGACTTATTTGGACTTTTTCTGTGTTTTCCTGTGTGTAGTGTTTTAGTTCTTGTCTTGTGCTCCTATTTTGGTGTTGATGTCATGTACGGATGTACTTTGTGGACGCCGTCTGCTCCACACGCTGTAAGTCTTTGCTGTCGTCCAGCATTCTGTTTTTGTTTACTTTGCAGCCAGTTCAGTTTTAGTTTCGCTCTGCATAGTCTTCCCTAAGCTTCAATGCCTTTTCTTAGGGGCACTCACTTTAAGTTTATTTTTGGTTTAAACATTAGATACCTTTTTACCTGCATGCTGCTTCCCGCTGTTTCCGACATCTACAAAGCAATTAGCTACCTGCTGCCACCTACTGATATGGAAGAGTATTACACGGTTACTCTGCCGAGCTCTAGACAGCACCGACACTCAACAACAACACATCATTTGCTATAATTACTGGTTTGCAAAACATATTTTTAACCCAAATAGGTGAAATTAGATAATCTCCCACGGCACACCAGACGGTATCTCACGGCACACTAGTGTGCCACGGCACAGTGGTTGAAAAACACTCGTTTACATAACATGTAATGGTGGTTCTTTGGTCAAAATGTTGCATAGATTATGTTTTACAGATCATCTTCAAGTCGCTTTCTGACAGTCGCTTCAGGATGCGCCGTTTTGTGGGCGGTCTTATTTACGTGGCTCACCTTCGACAGCGTCTTCTCCCCGTCATCTTTGTTGTAGCGGTGTAGCGTGCAAGGACGGGGGTGGAAGAAGTGCCAAAAGATGGAGCTAACTGTTTTAATAACTTTCAGACTTTACTTAAATCAATAACAGAGCAGCATCTCCTCATCCGTGGCTCACTAGTGCAATAACAAGGCCGGAAATGTGTCTCGTGAAAAACGTCCGTCCGGAACTCTCTAATAACTAAAGATCCTTGGGTGAATAATGTAAACTCACTACACCGGTATGTTTTAGCACTTTCATGGCAAGTTTACTGACAGCTATAACTAAGAACTTTACACTACTTTATATTAGAAATGGCAACAGCGGAGGATGAATGTCCCATAACAAGATGATTGTCATGTCTTTTGATCATGTTTTGTTTCAGTTATGTCCTGTTTGGTTTTTGGTCACTTAGTTCCTGCCTTTTCACTCCCTTGTTTTGTTTCCATGGTTACCTATTAGTTTCACCTGCTCCACGTTTGGACTCACACACCTGTCACCAATCATGTCACTGTTATTTAAGCCTGTCTTTCTGTTGGTCGGCCTGGTGACATTATCTGCTGTTACCCTTGTCACTCATGCGTTCATTCCATGCCATTGTTCCATGATCGTTTCCAGGCTTGTTCCAAGTAAGTTTTTGTTTATTCATGTCACGTTTAGCAGTTCTTTTGTTTCATGTCCTTAGTCTACATTAAGTGTAAGTTTTTGTTTCATAGTCAAGTTTGTACCTCCGCCTTGTGCACGCCTTTAGTTTGTTCCTTTTGTTAGTGTTTAAAATAAATCATGTATTTACCTCCAAGCCATGTCCGAACCAACTATTCTTGCACCTCGGGAAAACAAACACGTCGTGACAAAGATAGAGAAAAAGAAGAAGCTTATCGACTAAGTTGTCGGCACGGACTACAAAGGCGGACCCGCACAATTTTTCAGGACTCATGCAGATCCCAAATACAGATCAGCAGGTACCAAAAGGTAAGAAAAGTTGCTTTTGCATAATTTTGCAAAACAAAATGCCTGATAATGTCTTACCTTATACACACACCATAATAATACTCGTATGTTGAAGCACAGTACAATCCATCAAGCGGTGCGGCTTCATAGCTTACCAAATTCGTGCTAAAACATTTTGACAGATTTTTGAGTGCCGTGTGTAATATTCTATATTTTCAAAGAAACATATGGAACGTTGGTGTTGTTTACTTTAGTCATATTGCCATCATATTGCAGTCTACACGTATCTCTTATGTTTGACTGCCATCTACTGGTCACACTTATCATTTCACCATGTACCAAATAAAATAGTTTTGAGGTCAGTAAGCACAACCACAAATATTCCAGACATGAGATGCACCGGGTTATAAGGCGCACTGTCGAATTTTGAGAAAAAAAAAGGATTTAAAGTGCGCCTTATAGTCCGGAAAGTACGGTAGTTTTTTAACTTCTATTCCTGAAAAGCTGCACATAAAAGTGTGAAAATGTGTCTATTATTTTTCTAAAAAACACACCACATGGTGGCACTAATATCAAATTCCATAATTTGGGACAAACCTGAAATTTCTCACAAAGACCCACTTAATTAGGTACCGACCTTAAGGCGACTGACACACCATTGTGTGCACAATTTGAGCAAGATTGGTTGAAAAACATGGCCATCACACAAAATGCCTTTTGGGACTTAACAACCAATTGTCCATAAGTTACATAAGATAACTTTTACTTCAGAACAGCTGCAGTGAAATGTTGCCAAAACATGCACCTCTGCTGTGTTTCCAGCATTTGTTATTACCTTTCTGACAAACACACCATATGGTGGCGTTACCATCAAACCCCATAAGTTGGGATTCATTTGAAATTTCTCACACATATTCTACAAAACACACACTGTACCTTTTGGGTGTCTACCTGAATCGCCGTAAAACTTGGTACGTTCTTTTAGGGGACTTACAAGCACATGTGTGCAAAATTTGAGCAAGCTTGGCCGCATCACACAAAAAGCCTTTGGGAATTAGCAATGAATTGTCCGTAAGTTTTGTTATGTAATGGTTTGTGTAACTTCTACTCCTGAAAAGCAGCACACGAAACAGTGAAAATACAAAACCAGTGAAGTTGGCATGTTGTGTAATTCATAAATAAAAACCAAAATACATCCACCCATCCATTTTCTACCACTTGTCTACAATGATATGTATCCCACACATTCATTTATTTGTGGCGGCCCGCCACGAAAGAATTACGTCCGCCACAAATGGATTTTTCGGCTTTTGACTCGCTCGACCTTTCATAAAAGCAATGGGACTGTCTGTGAATGTTGCTTGTAGTTACAACTCCGGTGCAGTAGGTGGCGGTAGCCTACTATGCATTGTAACTCCGCCAATAGCACTTAATTCACCTGGTGGGCCAGAAGAAGAAGAAGAAGAAGAAGAAGAAGAGGAAGAAGAGGGACGGACGGACAGACGGGATCAAAATACGAGGGTAATATATGTTATAGGTAGATAGGTTATAGCTGCATCGCTCGCGCCTCGTCATATATTTAACGTTAATCCGCGATTTCACCGAGCGTTTCACTGACGGTGAGCAGCCTGACGCTGCTTCATTAACACCGCCGCTGTTTGACTCGGGGGCCGGGCAGACGCACGTAGTAACAGTCACCTGTTTTCATACCGACGAGCTAACGTGTCCAGGTTATAACACTGTTGTCAATAAACACACTTGGACTGAAGCTAAATTGTCCACTGTCCACTGCAGCATGTGAATGCAATGAAAAGAGTAAAATCTGAGCCAACCAGCTGTTAAAATGTTGTCCAGGTTAATGTTTTGGCCATTAAAGGCCCTTCATTTCAAGATTTCAACTGTGATCGGGCTTTAAACAGGTGGTTGACCTGTTCAGATGAGTGTAACTGCTACTGGTCAAATAATGTGAAATAGCATTTAATTTTACATGCATGCAATGCCATTTAAATGTAATTATAGATAATAATAAATACTGTGTAGTGTTGTAAATAGTCAACGGGAAGAATTTTAGTAAGATATAAGCCATGAGCACTACACAGCCAGAAAAAAACCTAGGCAGGACAAGTAAAAATATTGGGTCAAGTAGATTTGAGAAGTCGGGCAAGTAGAAAAAAACCTTAACGTTGAACCCTGCATGTGTTGAGCTGCTGCCGCTTAAGGTTAGACGGCACTGTACATAGAGCGGTTCTGCTCGTTAGTAATAAATTCCTCCTTCACATAGAGGAGTATAGAAAAATATTTTCAACGGCCGAAAAGGGCTGGACTTGGAGAGGAGGTAGGCCTACAGTCTGGACCACAGGTGTGACCTGTTCAGCAGCAGCAGGAGGAGGAGGAGGTTGACTGACTTGCAGGACACCTCTGCCTCTGTTTCACTTCATGTTGCTGGTAAATAATATGGTTGTAGTAGTAGGCTAAAGTTAAATTATTTAGTATTCACTAATTAAAGGGGCAGAGCTTTAAGAGACATTTTAGCTTTTATATTTTATAAGATATATTTTTTGTAAGAACCCCAATTAATAAATATATTTCAGTGAATCACTAATTGTTCAAATCTGTATATAAATATGTACATAAAATGTTGTAATTATATTCCAACTCCGCGTTCTTCTTGGTCATCGCCGCTGCCACCCCCCGACCACACCACCACAAATAGATGCCTGTCCTGTGGGAAACACTGATGCTGAGTGCCAAGCAGGGAGGTAATGGGTCCCATTTTTATAGTCTTTGGTATGACTCAGCCGGGGTTTGAACTCACAACCTACCAATCTCAGGGCGGACACTCTAACCACTAGGCCACTGATAATGGTGGGGCTATTATCAACCTTCATAAGTAGGGATTGATTTGAAATTTCTCACACTGAATTTGGTGCCCAACATTCTTTAAAACATTGAAGATATCTGACTGTATGTATGCTAGCATGTCTTCCAAAGCATTTGGAAACCAAACCCCTAGAGGGCGCCGCGAGTTAACGTTATTCCCATTTGCCCTAATTTGTGACCATCACTTGACACCTGGGAAATAAATGACCACTTGAACAATCAATACAACTTTTTGTGACATTTAAAGAGCTTGGTTTCGTATGTATAGTTCATGGAACAGGCTTCAGCTCACACAGTAAAGTGATATAAATAAAGAGGTGCACTTTTTACATGACAAGGCATGCTCCCTGCTGGTGACATTATTAGCGGATTAAAGCCTCTAAAAATATCCAATCCTTGTGATTGACTCTGCAAAGGTCATGTGATTAACATGCTAATTGGAAAAGATTGCTCTTTATGACTCTTGGAATGAACCTTTCGCATGCACACACACACACACACACACATGCAAACACACACATAGAAAAAGTCATTTAGACAAATGCTTTGAAGTGTGTGTCAATTGGAGCGTGTGTCCGCACAGACAAAGTGTAATGTCCTGAGTATTAGTCCTCACAAAGACTCTGTCCTCTTTGCATGGGGTTAAATAAACCATTGTTACCATGTGTGTGTGTGTGTGTGTGTAGGTGTGTGTGTGTGTGTGAAGAAGATAACAGTGAGCAGTCTATCTGTGATGCAGCAGCACAGGATGCTACTTCAAGCTTTAATCAGCTGTCACACACAAGCAAGGAAAGAAAACAATGGAACACTCACTGCGCCCTACATGGCTCCTTCACTCCTGCCGTCACTTCATAACACAAGGACACGTTTCCTCAACTTTTCTGACTTTAAAAAAAAATAAAAAATTCCAGTCGTTGCCTTGTGCGAGGTGAAGGTTATCATTAATAACTGGCAGGAGGAATAAGCACATGAGTATGTGGAGGTTTCTTTCCTCCGGGTTCCTCGGACCACCGATCACCGACATGACAGCTCCTTTTCAGGTTTTAGAACACCGTTTTATTTTCAATAAAGTCTCTTAGGTGCTTTTCAGCAATTGTCCTTTTCTGTCTCCTGCTCGCTCTCGCTCTTGCTTTAACTCCAATTCCCATCGCCTCCCCGGCTGCTGCCTTTTAACAGAGCGACAGGTGATTAGATAAGCAGGCCCAGGTGGGCCATCTACGCACCTGTCGCTGATCTCGAAGCCGCTTCTCTGCAGGTCCGCAGGCCACGCCCCCCTCCACAGAGTACTTCTAAGATTTTAAGTAGTTTTGTGTGTATTCATGTGGAAATAAATGTTAATTTGTTCAATACAAATGTTTCATTTTTTGAAATGTAACATTTAACCGAGAGCTGATAGTGATAACTGTACTGTCCAATTGTTATATCTTGCTTTCTCATTTGCAAGAATGCATTTTTTTCAGTCTGTATTTTCGTGAAGTTGAATGCGACATTCTTGTCTTTTGCTGAGCACTACAAAGTGTTTATACTGTAAGTATTGTACGATCAGTGTCAGAGCTTGGTCCGCATTGCCGGCAGTAAGTCGGACACGTTTCCAGTGAGTGTTGGACTCTGCCAAGGCTGCCCTTTTGTCACCGATTCTGTTCATAACTTTTATGGACAGAATTTCTAGGCGCAGTCAAGGCGTTGAGGGGATCCGGTTTGGTGGCTGCAGGATTAGATCTCTGCTTTTTGCAGATGATGTGGCTTCATCTGGCCAGGATCTTCAGCTCTCACTGGATCGGTTCGCAGCTGAGTGTGAAGCGACTGGGATGAGAATCAGCACCTCCAAGTCCGAGTCCATGGTTCTCGCCCGGAAAAAGGTGGAGTGCCATCTCCGGGTTGGGGAGGAGACCCTGCCCCAAGTGGAGGAGTTCAAGCACCTAGGAGTCTTGTTCACGAGTGAGGGAAAAGTGGATTGTGAGATCGACAGGCGGATTGGTGCCGCATCTTCAGCAATGCGGACGCTGTATCGATCTGTTGTGGTGAAGAAGGAGCTGAGCCGGAAGGCAAAGCTCTCAATTTACCGGTCGATCTACGTTCCCATCCTCACCTATGGTCATGAGCTTTGGGTTATGACCGAAAGGACAAGATCACGGTACAGGCGGCCGCAATGAGTTTCCTCCGCCGGATGGCGGGGCTCTCCCTTAGAGATAGGGTGAGAAGCTCTGTCATCCGGGAGGAGCTCAAAGTAAAGCCACTGCTCCTCCACATCAAGTGAAGCCAGATGAGGTGGTTCGGGCATCTGGTCAGGATGCCACCCGAACGCCTCCCTAGGGAGGTGTTTAGGGCACGTCCGATCGGTAGGAGGCCACGGGGAAGACCCAGGACACGTTGGGAAGACTGTCTCTCGGCTGGCCTGGGAACGCCTCGAGATCCCCCGGGAAGAGCTGGATGAAGTGGCTGGGGAGAGGAAAGTCTGGGCTTCCCTGCTTAGGCTGCTGCCCCCGTGACCCGACCTCGGATAAGCGGAAGAAGATGGATGGATGGTATTGTACGTATTCCACACCAGCAGTTTGATAGTAATGTGCATCTTATTTTTTAATTACCCAATTCAGAGGTGTTGAAATCGCCATGTAAAATCGCCAATGCTAATCAGTAGCATCTATATGGCATAACCAATGTTAATTAGCATCAAGATAGTGCATTTAAAAAAACTGAAGCATTACTTTTAAGCAACTTCTATCAGGCATGCTTGCTTTGTTGGCATATGAAGTTGTGACATTACCTAGAGACAGTCCACAGTCTTGTTCTGTATATTGTACAGTATTTTGTATATTGTTTTGTATATTGTACAGAATTGCTTATTATTTTTATTGGATAGTTGTCTATTTATTTCAATTCTTAGTTGTATCTTTATTACTTCTTGCGTAATTTATTTTTATCCCATATTTGTTCCCACTACCGCACCTTAAAATGGAGTCCTTAATCTCGTTATATGCAAATATAATGACAATAAAGTCCATTCTATTCTATTCTACTACCTGTTTGCCTACCAAGTACTTGCGCTGGTGCTGAGTCTGCAACAAAGGTATTGACATTTGGTACTGTATCAATACCAATGGAATTCAGTCGGTGCCTATAAAGCACCGAATTCAGTACCCATTCCTACAGCTTACTTGGAGAATGACAATTTTGGGTCCTTAAACAGCTTAAAACACGAGCATAGATATTATATTGCTATACTTAAAACATAATATATATTTAAGATAGTCATTTTTGTATTCTTTTATGTATTAATATTATTTTTGTCATACGAACTAATTATTAAAAAAAAAAATCAAATATGCAATATATAATTTTTAGATGATTACAGCCTTGACCAAATCAATAACTGATAAAATTGATTATTTTTTGAATAATTAAGAGTCAGGGTTAGGTTTATATACTGTATATAAAAAAACACTTTTACCATTAGGTCCCAAAAAGGTCCTTGTTTCAAAATCATAATAGGAATATTTATTACATCTTTTGAACAGCTTCCGCCTCCACCCAACCACAAATTATTAATTTTATTTGATGATTTATTCTTTTTTTTAAATTTTGTTAATGAGCATTGATAGTGTAAACATGTACTGGAGACATGCAATCATACTTTCAGTAAGTACACGTTTATACAAACCCCGTTTCCATATGAGTTGGGAAATTGTGTTCGATGTAAATATAAACGGAATACAATGATTTGCAAATCCTTTTCAACCCATATTCAGTTGAATATGCTACAAAGACAACATACTTGATGTTCAAACTGATAAACTTTTTTTTTTGTGCAAATAATCATTAACTTTAGAATTTGATGCCAGCAACACGTGACAAAGAAGTTGGGAAAGGTGGCAATAAATACTGATAAAGTTGAGGAATGCTCATCAAATACTTATTTGGAACATCCCACAGGTGAACAGGCAAATTGGGAACAGGTGGGTGCCATGATTGGGTATAAAAGTAGATTCCATGAAATGCTCAGTCATTCACAAACAAGGATGGGGCGAGGGTCACCACTTTGTCAACAAATGCGTGAGCAAATTGTTGAAAAGTTTAAGAAAAACCTTTCTCAACCAGCTATTGCAAGGAATTTAGGGATTTCACCATCTACGGTCTGTAATATCATCAAAGGGTTCAGAGAATCTGGAGAAATCACTGCACGTAAGCAGCCAAGCCCGTGACCTTCGATCCCTCAGGCTGTACTGCATCAACAAGCGACATCAGTGTGTAAAGGATATCACCACATGGGCTCAGGAACTCTTTAGAAACCCACTGTAAGTAACTACAGTTGGTCGCTACATCTGTAAGCGCAAGTAAAAACTCTCCTATGCAAGGCGAAAACCGTTTATCAACAACACCCAGAAACGCCGTCGGCTTCGCTGGGCCTGAGCTGATCTAAGATGGACTGATACAAAGTGGAAAAGTGTTCTGTGGTCTGACGAGTCCACTTTTCAAATTGTTTTTGGAAACTGTGGACGTCGTGTCCACATAAATGTCGCCTATACGGTATGAAACTACAAAATAACAAACACGGCGGCTCCAGTTTGCACGAGGACCACTTTATTTACATTCTTTCAAAAACCTCCGCAACGTGTCGTCACTTCCGCTCTTAGCGCCTTCAAAATAAGAGCTCAAGGCATATACTGTATAACAGCGCATAACAGGAACTTAACATCACAAAGAGGAAAGCCCATGAAAATAGGTTACGAAAGTTATTTAATAAGAAGCCAAAAAGTGCAAAAACAATAATGTCCGTGTTGGAGGAGTTGTGAATTAGGTACACCTGCAGTCTGCAGGTGTACCTAATGTTGTGGCCCTGCAGTCATTCACAACTCCTTCAACACAAACATTATTGTTTTTGCACTTTTTGGCTTCTTATGAAATAACTTTTTTAAATAGATTCAATCTTGCACGTGGAAAGTTTAAGTGTGGGCTTTAGTTGATATAACAATTCTACGGCGGGGGTGCACGAGGCGGGGTTACTGGAGCCTCAGCCAGTGCGTCTTTTGCAGCCGTTTTATGATCGCTCAGCACAAGAAATACGTTACACACATACAGTTGTTGACAAAATACACTGTACATTATATACCTCAGCTAACTAAACTATGGAAATGTATAATATAATTCATATGGCAGTTAGCCGAGTCCGCAATCCATGTTGAGGCACTGAGTGACGTGCCTCAACTGGCTGCTGTTCACCGCACCGTCTCTTCTCAGTATTTGAACGGCAAATGTGAAAATTCAGCGATTTTGAATAAAAATAATTTAAAACTGGTGAAGTTAAATGGAAAATAACTTTATAGTATAATCACTGGATACATATAACAATTTAATTACTTTTTTTTCTTTTTATGATGGCAGGTGAGGCAGGGCCTCACCTGCCATCATAACGTCACTGAGAAACGTCACTGAGAAACAGAGATGTTAGTCTAATTACACATGTATTTTCAAACAATGTTTTACAAATGCTTTTAAACCTCTGAATAATGTTTTAAACTTTCTTTATAATGTTTTAACTTTTACCAAGAGTTAAACATTAATTTATCCTTTAACTTTGCTTTAATCTGTTGTACTTCTAACTTTAAACATTAAACCATAAGCTTTGACTTTAAACCTTAACTTTAACCATTTAACCTTTTAACTTAAGCTTTAAACTGGTCAAACACAGTATGCAATCAATGCTCAAAGTGTAATGCAATCATTCAACTTGAACCCAGCAGTTTAAACAAACAAATTAGGATAGTTCAGTAAGCAAATTAACAAGCTTGCAGGTTGAAGTTAAGCATATCGAACAAAGCATTTCGATCGTCATCAAATGAAGCATATTCACCGACCATTGGTGTGTTTGGAGAAACTTGAGTGGATCTTGCGGTTGTGGCTGCTTGCTGTTCTTCCTTCCATGTAGTTTGTTTGGTGAATGAGTCTGACTGAACCTCCTTCCTTTTCAGGTGCCTTCAATCAGTAATTTTGGAGGCCATTTCACCTTGGCATTCTGGGAATTGTAGTTTTCAAAGGATTTTGACCATATTAGGGCAGGCCTGGGCAATTATTTTGGCCAAATTTAAAGGAAAAATGTGTCTGGGGCCGGTATATCTGTTTTTAGGAACACTAATAGAAAACCTGACAATAATGTCTGATTGAATGCTAAAAACCGCCTTTTTGATTGATTGATTGAAACGTTTATTAGTAGATTAAAAAACGGAATGGAATTAAAATAGTTTTTACTGAATGAGACACCCAGAATCATACTTGCCAACCCTCCCGGATTTTCCGGGAGACTCCCGAAATTCAGCGCCTCTCCCGAAAACCTCCCGGGACAAATTTTCTCCCTAAAATCTCCCGAAATTCAGGCGGAGCTGGAAGCCACGCCCCCTCCAGCTCCATGCGGACCTGAGTGACGTGTCAACAGCCTGTATTCACGTCCGCTTTCCCACAACACACGTTATAACTGTAGAATGATCGAGGGCGAGTTCTTGGTTTCTTATGTGGCTTTATTGTTAGCCAGTTTCATTAACGTCCTCCCAGCGCGGTAACAACACACAACAACAGCAGTCATGTTTTATTCTACCATAAAGCAGTTCATCTGCTGTAAACAGCAATGTTATTGTAATATATTGAGTTGGAGGCAATAACCAGGCGAGGTGATGAAGTACGTCTCTTTACTGTAGACTTCAGAACAGACTCACACACTTGACGTCAGGTGCGCAACACCACGTAAATGGTTGGCCAACCAAAAAGTAACCCCAGTACGCTATAGCCAACATTCACCAGGAGATGGCAACAGACAAACATAGATCACTCTATAACATTCCTCCCCTTTTAGAAATGGAGAAGTTCCTCAAAATAAATAAACAACCCAACCAAAAAATGCAGCAGCTCAATTAAAAAAACTGTACTTAAGCCACTTTTTTTTTTTCTTCTTTTTTTTAGTACTGAACTCTTAACCCTCATTTGTAAACAATAACATGCAATAACAAACAGTATTTGTACACCTTTAACACAGATTTTTTTACCGTCTTCAGAGATTCAGTTTTTTTGGTGGTACTCAAAACCTTTCTGGGTACCTGCGAAAGGGTGTTCAGCATGGTTAGAAAAATAGTGACAGAGAATAGAACAAGGATGGACAATTCAACCCTTAACTCAACAATGAGTAGATGAGTGCTATGTGTGTGTATATGTGTAAATAAATGAACACTGAAATTCAAGTATTTCATTTTATATATATATATATATATATATATATATATATAATAAAATAATTATATATATAGCTAGAATTCACTGAAAGTAAAGTATTTCTTATGTATATATATATATATATATATATATATATATATATATATATGAACTACTTGACTTGGTGAATTCTAGCTGTAAATATACTCCTCCCCTCTTAGCCACTCCCCCAACCACGCCCCCCACCCCCACCCCCCCACCTCCCGAAATCGGAGGTCTCAAGTTTGGCAAGTATGCCCAGAATGTACATGTAAATCAAGAATGTGGGATTTACAATATTAACTATGAACGATAAAACACTGAATATTGACAACATATGACATATTTTTACAATCAAGTGAAAACGCAACAAAAATGCAACAAACACAGCGAAATATGAACGCGAATGGTATAAAAAAAACACCTACAATCTGATGTATCTGATACATCACTAAGCTTTAGAACTTTGTAGTAAAAATCTACTTCTGCGTCTGTCCCTGACACCCGCATTTCAGGCTGGGAAATTGTGTTAAATGTAAATATAAACGGAATGCAATGATTTGCAAATCATTTTCAACCCATATTCAGTTGAATATGCTACAAAGACAACTATTTGATGTTTAAACTGATAAACTTTTTTTTTTTTTTGCAAATAATCATTAACCTTAGAATTCGATGCCAGCAACACGTGCCAAAGAAGTTGGGAAAGGTGGCAATAAATACTGATAAAGTTGAGGAATGCTCATCAAACACTTATTTGGAACATCCCACAGGTGAACAGGCAAATTGGGAACAGGTGGGTGCCATGATTGGGTATAAAAGTAGATTCCATGAAATGCTCAGTCATTCACAAACAAGGATGGGGCGAGGGTCACCACTTTGTCAACACATGCGTGAGCAAATTGTTGAACAGTTTAAGAAAAACCTTTCTCAACCAGCTATTGCAAGGAATTTAGGGATTTCACCATCTACGGTCCGTATTATCATCAAAGGGTTCAGAAAATCTGGAGAAATCACTGCACGTAAGCAGCTAAGCCTGTGACCTTCGATCCCTCAGGCTGTACTGCATCAACAAGCGACATCAGTGTGTAAAGAATATCACCACATGGGCTTAGGAACACTTCAGAAACTCACCGTCAGTAACTACAGTTGGTCGCTACATCTGTAAGTGCAAGTTAAAACTCTCCTATGCAAGGCGAAAACCGATAATCAACAACACCCAGAAACGCCATCGGCTTTGCTGGGCCTGAGCTCATCTAAGATGGACTGATACAAAGTGGAAAAGTGTTCTGTGGTCTGACGAGTCCACATTTCAAATTGTTTTTGGAAACTGTGGATGTTGTGTCCTCCGGACCAAAGAGGAAAAGAACCATCCGGATTGTTATAGGCGCAAAGTTGAAAAGCCAGCATCTGTGATGGTATGGGGGTGTATTATTGCCCAAGACATGGGTAACTTACGCATCTGTGTAGGGGCCATTAATGCTGAAAGGTACATACAGGTTTTGGAGCAACATATGTTGCCATCCAAGCAACGATACCATGGACGCCCCTGCTTATTTCAGCAAGACAATGCCAAGCCACGTGTTACTTCAACGTGGCTTCATAGTAAAAGAGTGCAGGTACTAGACTGGCCTGCCTGTAGTCCAGCCCTGTCTCCCATTGAAAATGTGTGGCGCATTATGAAGCCTAAAATACCACAACGGAGACCCCCGGACTGTTGAACAACTTAAGCTGTACATCAAGCAAGAATGGGAAAGAATTCCACCTGAGAAGCTTAAAAAATGTGTCTCCTCAGTTCCCAAATGTTTACTGAGTGTTGTTAAAAGGAAAGGCCATGTAACACAGTGGTGAACATGCCCTTTCCCAACTACTTTGGCACGTGTTGCAGCCATGAAATTCTAAGTTAATTATTATTTGCAAAAAAATAAATAAAGTTTATGAGTTTGAACATCAAATATCTTGTCTTTGCAAGTCTATTCAATTGAATATGGGTTGAAAAGGATTTGCAAATCATTGTATTCTGTTTATATTTACATCTAACACAAATTCCCAACTCATATGGAAACGGGGTTTTGTAGATTACCATAGTAACTAATTTGATTACTATAGTAACTAATTAGATTACCATAGTAACTAGTATATCATGCAAAAGCGCAGATTCCAACCATTGAAATACTTTGTAAAGTTCAAGACATACGGTCATTTGAAAACATCACTGCACATCATAATGGCAGCTACACTTTCCATCTTAAAGATCTAAAAAAAAATATTTGGGAATGTCCGGTGGGCCAGATTGAAAAGCTTGTGGCCCCTGGGCCTTAATTTGCCCAGGTCTGATGTAGTGCATGGATTACTGACACTTCTGAGTTTTTAACTCCACAACTAAATGCAAATGTGGGATTATGGACTACAATATAATTAACAACATAATGAGCCTAAAAACTGCTTCAAAGTACGACAAGTCATATCTCTTACTCCTTAAGCCTGGCTGACTTGAAATTTCTCGCATAAATCCAGCAAAAACACCTCCTGGGCAGTGACAATGAGTACTGCGACTTACATACGTTGCTATTTGTTCACCTATGACACTCCCCGCTGGTCAATAGTGGTGGCCTTCAGCGCCAACAGCAGGAAGTTAAGCATGAAAGAAAAAAACAAATGAAGTTGCCTTTGTGAATGTTGATTACGTAAGAGCGATCCCCACGGCATCGAGTTAATGTTCACTCTGTTTGTTCCATGGTCGTGGCGGCACAAGCAGCAGCTGCACTGACACGAGCGCGTCATTATTTAAGATGTTTTGTCTTTGTAGTCCATTTGAGATTGCCTCTCTTTAAATATTGATCACCATACTTTAGTGTTTTCTTTTCATCCCCCGCCTCTTAAACAAAATCATATGTTTTAAACAGCACTGCTCTGAACAAAAAGCATAATGATGGGCTTAAAAAGTGTATTTTCCCGGTGGTGCCGCATAGACGGGCTGCGGGCCATGCTAACGCTCATCTTTTCGATGCCGCTTTAATTAAGACAACAAGGATTTAGCGTCCTCCAATGACATCACTCAAGGGAGACTTCCTGCCTGCATTGTTCCTCCATACCTTTCCTTTTTAAATGAGTCCTTCACTGATTGGATTTGATTTCTTTCTTTTTTGGAGCTGAAAGACAATTTAAACTTGCCAAGTTTTTGCTGTTTTTTTTTTTTTGTCATATCATTTTAACTTGGAGTACAGTATGAGCCTAGGGACCCTTGGTGAGGGTCTCAATATGGCTCAAAGCCTCCACTTTGATGCAAAAAGCTGATTTTAATTAAAGACTTTAGGGGAGTACACAAGTCCTACCTGAATTTATCTTGGATGACCAAAAATACAACTAACCTTGGAGTAAATCCGAGTTTTTAATCAATAACAAAACTGTAACTATCGGGTCGCATGGTGATGCGGCGGTCGTTCTCCCAATATGCAGACGGACTTCGGACACCGCGTGCAGGTAGGAAATGATTTATTATAGCAATAAATCAGGCGGGAACAAACAAAAGCGTGCTCATAGCACGGAAGGCCAAAGCTAAGGGGGCTAGCATGGGAGATAACAAACAAAAGGAGCTTAGCCCGGAAGCTAATATACCAAAACAGGAATCAAACCGTCGTTAACTGTTGCTTGTAGGAAATTAGGAAGACTGAGTGTGGAAAGAAACGGGAATAAATAGCACTCTGATTAGTGCCTGGCAGCAGGTGAGTATCCTCGACACTAATCAGAGGCAGCTGAAACCAATCAGCACCCATGGTAACCAAGAAGACACACAACAGGGGTGCTGAAACAGAACTAAGGAGTCCAAAAACCAAACAACATAATCCGAGCAGCGGATCATAACAACACACAAGGGTGACCCGGAACTATGTAAGGCAGGGACCTTCAACTCCCTGAGGCGTAATACAAGCCCACGTACCTATAAAGTCCGTCGTGGAACAACTGACCAGCTCTTTACTCTTGCGGGAATCCTGGAGAAGGCCTGGGAGTATGCCTATCCAGTCTACATGTGCTTTGTGGATTTGGAGAAGGCGTATGACCGGGTGCCCCGGGAGATCTTGTGGGAGGTGCTGAGGGAGTACGGAGTGAGGGGAACCCTGCTGAGGGCCATCCAATCTCTGTACAACCAAAGCGAGAGTTGTGTCCGGGTGCTTGGATGTAAGTCGGATCCGTTTCCAGTGGGGGTTGGTTTCCGCCAGGGCTGCGCTCTGTCACCTATCCTGTTTGTGATTTTCATGGACAGGATTTCTAGGCAGAGTCGTGACCATGGCGGAGAGGGTATACGGCTCGGGTGGCTAAAGGTTGCGTCACTGCTGTTTGCAGATGATGTGGTCCTGACAGCACCTTCGGTTCGTGACCTTCAGCTCTCACTGGATCGGTTCGCAGCCGAGTGTTCAGCGGCTGGAATGAGGATCAGCATCTCCAAATCTGAGGCCATGGTTCTCAGCAGGAAACCGTTGGTTTGTACAGTCCAGGTAGAGGACGAGACTCTATCCCAGGTGGAGGAGTTTAAGTATCTCGGGGTCTTGTTCACGAGTGAGGGAAAGATGGAGAAGGAAATCAGCCGGAGAATCGGAGAAGCTGGGGCAGTATTGCAGTCTCTCTGCCGTACTGTTGTGACGAAACGAGAGCTGAGCTGGAAGGCAAAGCTCTCGGTCTACCGAGCTATCTACATTCCTACTCTCACCTATGGTCATGAAGTGTGGGTCATGACCGAAAGAATAAGATCGCAGATACAAGCGGCCGAAATGAGTTTCCTCAGAAGGGTGGCTGGCATCTCCCTTAGAGATAGGGTGAGAAGTTCAGTCACCCGAGAGAGACTCGGAGTAGAGCCGCTGCTCCTTCGCTTGGAAAGGAGCCAGCTTAGGTGGTTCGGGCATCTCATGCGGATGCCTTACGAGCGTCTCCCTCGGGAGGTCCTCGTTGCACGTCCCACTGGGAGGAGACCCTGCGGCTGGCCAAGGACCAGATGGGAGGATTACATCTCCTCTCTGGCCTGGGAACGCTTCGGGATTCCCCAGGAGGAAGTTGCTTATGTTGGTCTGGAGAGGGAAGTCTGGGGGTCTCTGCTGGAGCTGTTGTCCCCGCGACCCGATTCCGGATAAGCAGTTGAAGATGGATGGATGGATGGATTTGCTGTAACAATAATACCTTATCAATACCAATATCAGACCATAAGAAACATGCTATCGTCAAAGATCCTCTATACCAGTGGTTCTCAAACTTTTTTCACCAAGTACCAACATTGAAATACAGTAGCATAGTAGGTGTGGTAAATTATACCGTGTACCATTTTCTTATACAATTGTGAACTAGCATGTATTTGGTCACAGAATCTTTTAGGGGATTATTCTATTAAGGAAATATGCCCTTAGATAGCTTCGGGTGCAGATGTCCATCACAGCTCGTCCAGAGAGTGGTGGCTTTTTCCCCCAGGACATTGGGGAACTTAAGGGATAGCAGCAGTTGGATTTTAGGAGGAAGTGTAAACACAATAACGACATCTGGTAAGAGCCCCCCTGGTAGGAGTAGAGATCAGGGGTTGGAAGTCACCCGACTCCATTGAGCAAAGTGTCTGCATTTGTACAAACAAAGGCTAGAACTACAAAGAATAAGTGTCTTCGTGTAAAAGGTATTTAAGGACAGTGGTCCGAGAGGACATCAGAAGAGTAATCAGGCCCATACTCTTGCTCCTGGAAGCTGCAGTTCCAGTCTGAGGCTCGCTGAAACAAATAAAGCTTTTTGTTCGACGGTTCCTCGTTGGCGTCTTCTTGGCTCATCACCCATCACACAGTCACTGTCCTGGGAGAGTGACACGATCAACAAATACACAACATAGGCATAAGTATTCATTTAAAACAAGGTAAAAGGTTTTATTTAACAAATATGTTGAATATTTTTGGCCACTCTAACATGACACAGATTGAACAGTAACACTGTTTGAATATAGGCCCTTTTCTACTAAATGTATTTGTTCTTTCCATTTTGACATCCAAAATGATACATGCACTGTGTCATATTACCATACATTTTTTTGTTAAAATAGAAATAAATACTTAAATATCAGCTTCACTTACTGTATGATTTCAGAGCAAGTTATCCTTCAAAATGTACACTGAAATGCTCAGTGATTCACAAACAGAATCTGGAGAAATCACTGCACGTAAACGGCAAGGCCTTGACCTTGGATCCCTCAGGCGGTACTGCATCAAAAAGCGACATCAGTGTGTAAGGGATATCACCACATGGGCTCAGGAACACTTCCGAAAACCACTGTCAGTAACTACAGTTTGTCGCTACATCTATAAGTGCAAGTTAAAACTCTACTATGCAAAGCCAAAGCCATTTATCAACAACACCCAGAAAGGCTGTCGGGTTCGCTGGGCCCGAGCTCATCTAAGATGGACTGATGCAAAGTGGAAAAGTGTTCTGTGGTCTGACGAGTCCACATTTCAAATTGACGTTGTGTCCTCCGGATCAAAGAGGAAAAGAACCATCCGGATTGTTATAGGCGCAAAGTTGAAAAGCCAGCATCTGTAATGGTATGGGGGTGTATTAGTGCCCAAGGCATGGGTAACTTACACATCTGTGAAGGCACCATTAATGCTGAAAGGTACCTTGGCACTCAGCATTAAGGGTTGGAATTGGGGGTTAAACCATCAAAAATGATTCCCGGGCGCGGCCACCGCTGCTGCCCACTGCTGCCCACTGCTCCCCTCACCTCCCAGGGGGTGATCAAGGGTGAAGGGTCAAATGCAGAGAATAATTTCACCACACCTAGTGTGTGTGTGACAATCATTGGTACTTTACTTTACTATACAGGTTTTGGAGCTAACATACTGTATGTTGCCATCCAAGCAATTTTATCATGGACGCCCCTGCTTATTTTAGCAACATAATGCCAAGCCACGTGTTGAACAACTTAAGCTATACATCAAGCAAGAATGGGAAAGAATTCCACTTGAAAAGCTTCAAAATGTCATGACTTGGACTGTGGAGTTTTTGTTTTCCCAAGATGCAAGAGAATTTGGATCGGACATGGCTTGAAGGTGGGTACATGATTTATTTAACACTATAATTACAAAGAAAGGATCAAACAAAAAGCGCGCACAGGGGCGGAGGTACAAAACTAGACTATAAAACACAAAACTTGCACATTGGCAGAAACTATGAACAATTAAACAAAATACTAACTGTGGCTTAATAAACAAACTTACTGTGGCATGGGATCGTGAACAGGGCTTGAAACGCGAGGATAGCAGGGTGAGAAAGGCTATGACTCCAGGACGAACAACAGAAAATGAAAAGCTTAAATAACACAGACATGATTAACAACAGGTGCGTGACTCAAAACAGGTGTGTGGCATGACAGGTGAAACTAATGGGTAACTATGGTGACAAAACAAAACAAAAGTGCACAAAAAGTCCAAAAAAAAAACCTGATCACACAGACATGACACAAAAATTGGTCTCCTCAGTTCCCAAACGTTTACTGAGTGTTGTTAAAAGGAAAGGCCATGTAACACAGTGGTAAAAATGCCCCTGTGCCAACTTTTCTGCAATGGGTTGCTGCCATTATATTTGCAAAAAAAAATTTAGTTTCTCAGTTCGAACATTAAGTATTTTGTCTTTGCAGTCTATTCAATTGAATATAAGTTGAAAAAGATTTGCAAATCATTGTATTCTGTATTTATTTACCATTTACACAACGTGCCAACTTCACTGGTTTTGGGTTTTGTAAATACCTACCGCAAAAACAGTCGTCAAAGATGCTGTTTTTAAAGACCTACCACGAAAACACTAGTCAAAGATCCTCTATATGACAGGATGTAAATGATCTCTATTACAACCCCCGTTTCCATATGAGTTGGGAAATTGTGTTAGATGTAAATATAAACGGAATACAATGATTTGCAAATCCTTTCAACCCATATTCAGTTGAATGCACTACAAAGACAAGATATTTGATGTTCAAACTCATAAACTTTATTTTTTTGCAAATAATAATTAACTTAGAATTTCATGGCTGCAACACGTGCCAAAGTAGTTGGGAAAGGGCATGTTCACCACTGCGTTACATGGACTTTCCTTTTAACAACACTCAGTAAACGTTTGGGAACTGAGGAGACACATTTTTTAAGCTTCTCAGATGGAATTCTTTCCCATTCTTGCTTGATGTACAGCTTAAGTTGTTCAACAGTCCAGGGGTCTCCGTTGTGGTATTTTAGGCTTCATAATGCGCCACACATTTTCAATGGGAGACAGGGCTGGACTACAGGCAGGCCAGTCTAGTACCTGCACTCTTTTACTATGAAGCCACGTTGGTGTAACACGTGGCTTGGCATTGTCTTGCTGAAATAAGCAGGGGCGTCCATGGTAACGTTGCTTGGATGGCAACATATGTTGCTCCAAAACCTGTATGTACCTTTCAGCATTAATGGCGCCTTCACAGATGTGTAAGTTACCCATGTCTTGGGCACTAATACACCCCCATACCATCACAGATGCTGGCTTTTCAACTTTGCGCCTATAACAATCCGGATGGTTCTTTTCCTCTCTGGTCCGGAGGACACGATGTCCACAGTTTCCAAAAACAATTTGAAAAGTGGACTCGTCAGACCACAGAACACTTTTCCACTTTGTATCAGTCCATCTTAGATGAGCTCAGGCCCAGCGAAGCCAACGGCGTTTCTGGGTGTTGTTGATAAACGGTTTTCGCCTTGCATAGGAGAGTTTTAACTTGCACTTACAGATGTAGCGACCAACTGTAGTTACTGACAGTGGGTTTTTAAAGTGTTCCTGAGCCCATGTGGTGATATCCTTGACACACTGATGTCGCTTGTTGATGCAGTACAGCCTGAGGGATCGAAGGTCACGGGCTTAGCTGCTTACGTGCAGTGATTTCTCCACATTCTCTGAACCCTTTGATGATATTACGGACCGTAGATGGTGAAATCCCTAAATTCCTTGCAATAGCTGGCTGAGAAAGGTTTTTCTTAAACTGTTCAACAATTTGCTCACGCATTTGTTGACAAAGTGGTGACCCTCGCCCCATCCTTGTTTGTGAATGACTGAGCATTTCATGGAATCTACTTTTATACCCAATCATGGCACCCACCTGTTCCCAATTTGCCTGTTCACCTGTGGGATGTTCCAAATACGTGTTTGATGAGCATTCCTCAACTTTATCAGTATTTATTGCCACCTTTCCCAACTTCTTTGTCACGTGTTGCTGGCATCATATTCTAAAGTTAATGATTATTTGCAAAAAAAAAAAAAAATTGTATCAGTTTGAACATCAAATATGTTGTCTTTGTAGCATATTCAACTGAATATGGGTTGAAAATGATTTGCAAATCATTGTATTCCGTTTATATTTACATCTAACACAATTTCCCAACTCATATGGAAATGAGGTTTGTAATTTAGCGCTTACTATACTATACTGCACGATACCAAAAGCACTTTACATTATACGTCACATTCACCCATTCACACACACACACATTCATTCACACACTGATGGCAGCAGCTGTCATGCAGGGCTCTAACCACGACTCGTCTGAAGTGTCTTGCTCAAGGACACAACGGCAATGACTAGAATGGCGGAAGCTGGATGTGACAGAACAGTAATGCTGTTTTAAAGACTGGCTGCCAAAACACTAGTCAAAGATCCTCTATGTGACATCAAAAAGGCAATATTTGCTGAAAAGATCCTTTTCTTGTCGTCTTTCACGTGTGCCGTCTTAATGTGAAGATGTCTGTCTCCTCTCGCCACGGCCACATGCTAAGAGGAGCGCCGCATTGTGGTCGTGTCGACATGACTCGTAATCACGGCGCTAAGTAAGTGGAAAATTGACTTTCAGCCTGCAGAACGCGGCTGGCTGACGTCGGTCGGCGGGATGACTGAGTGTGAAAAATCGCGAGAAACGAGTTGTTTGATTTTCATTTGCAGGGAAGAGACGTAAAGGTTAGATTTGTTTGGATGATTTTCTTGTAAGGAGAGCAGATGCCGGAGGCATTTTACATCGTTTCAACTTTGAACTCCGACAATGTTGACCTTTGAAAGGGCATTTTTCTAAACCCCAATTGATTAGGTACACCTGCACCATGTAAACAGGTAGCTTTAAACCAGACCTGGGCAAATTAAGGCCTGGGGGCCACATGCGGCCCGTTAAGCTTTTCAATCTGGCCCGCCGGACATTCCCAAATATTTTTTGGGATCTTTAAGATGGAAAGTGTAGCTGCCATTTTTATGTGAAGTGATGTTTTTAAATGACCGTAAGTCTTGAACTATACAAAGTATTTCAATGGTCGGTATCTGCGCTTTTGCATGATATACTGGTTACTATGGTAATCTAATTAGTTACTATTGTAATCTAATTAGTTACTATGGTAATCTACAAACCCCGTTTCCATATGAGTTGGGAAATTGTGTTATATGTAAATATAAACGGAATACAATGATTTGCAAATCATTTTCAACCCACATTCAGTTAAATATGCTACAAAGACAACATATTTGATGTTCAAACTGATAAACGTTTTTTTTTTTGTTGCAAATAATCATTAATTTTAGAATTTGATGCCAGCAACACGTGACAAAGAAGTTGGGAAAGGTGGCAATAAATACTGATAAAGTTGAGGAATGCTCATCAAACACTTATTTGGAACATCCCACAGGTGAACAGGCAAATTGGGAACAGGTGGGTGCCATGATTGGGTATAAAAGTAGATTCCATGAAATGCTCAGTCATTCACAAACAAGGATAGGGTTAGGGTCACCACTTTGTCAACAAATGCGTGAGCAAATTGTTGAACAGTTTAAGAAAAACATTTCTCAACCAGCTATTGCAAGGAATTTAGAGATTTCACCATCTACGGTCTGTAATATCATCAAAGGGTTCAGAGAATCTGGAGAAATCACTGCACATAAGCAGTTAAGCCTGTGACCTTCGATCCCTCAGGCTGTACTGCATCAACAAGCGACATCAGTGTGTAAAGGACATCACCACATGGGCTCAGGAACACTTCAGAAACCCACTGTCAGTAAATACAGTTGGTCACTACATCTGTAAGTGCAAGTTAAAACTCTCCTACGCAAGGCGAAAACCGTTTATCAACAACACCCAGAAACACCGTCGGCTTCGCTGGGCCTGAGCTCATCTAAGATGGACTGTGGAAAAGTGTTCTGTGGTCTGACGAGTCCACATTTCAAATTGTTTTTGGAAACTGTGGACGTCGTGTCCTCCGGACCAAAGAGGAAAAGAACCATCCAAATTGTTATAGGCGCAAAGTTGAAAAGCCAGCATCTGTGATGGTATGGGGGTGTATTAGTGCCCAAGACATGGGTAACTTACACATCTGTGAAGGCGCCATTAATGCTGAAAGGTACATACAGGTTTTGGAGCAACATATGTTGCCATCCAAGCAACGTTACCATGGACGCCCCTGCTTATTTCAGCAAGACAATGCCAAGCCACGTGTTACATCAACGTGGCTTCATAGTAAAAGAGTGCGGGTACTAGACTGGCCTGCCTGTAGTCCAGACCTGTCTCCCATTGAAAATGTTTGGCGCATAATGAAGCCTAAAATACCCCAACGGAGACCCCCGGACTGTTGAACAACTTAAGCTGTACATCAAGCAAGAATGGGAAATAATTCCACCTGAGAAGCTTAAAAAATGTGTCTCCTCAGTTCCCAAACGTTTACTGAGTGTTGTTAAAAGGAAAGGCCATGTAACACAGTGGTGAACATGCCCTTTCCCAATTACTTTGGCACGTGTTGCAGCCATGACATTCTAAGTTAATTATTATTTGCAAAAAAATAAAATGTATGAGTTTGAACATCAAATATCTTGTCTTTGTAGTGCATTCAACTGAATATGGGTTGAAAAGGATTTATATTTACATCTAACACAATTTCCCAACTCATATGGAAACGGGGTTTGTAAGTCACAGCAGCTCAGACGAGGCACCAAGCAGTGTGGGTGGGGAGCGTTTCCACAGAGTAGTTCCAGATCCTGAAATGCGGGTGTCAGGGACAGACGCGGAAGGAGATTTTTACAACAAAGTTTTAAAGCTTAGTGATATATCAGATTGTAGTTTTTTTGTTTCTTTTTACCCTTCGCGTTCGTATTTATTTTGTTGCATTTTTGTTGCGTTTCGCTTGATTGTACAATATTTCGATGGAGAGGGGGTGTGACGTTCATATGTTGTCAATATTCAGTGGTTTATCGTTCATGGTTAATATTGTAAATCCCACATTCTTTATTTTCATGTACATTCTGGCTGTCTGATTCAGTTAAAAAAAAAAAGAAATTCCATTCTGTTTTTAAGGCGATGTGTCATAACGTTTTTAGCATTCAATCAGACATTATTGTGAGGTTTTGTATTAGTGTTCCTAAAAATAGATATACCGGCCCCCAGACACATTTTTTCTCTAAATTTGGGCCCCCGAAGCAAAATAATTGCCCAGGCCCACTATGATATGTTACAATAGTGCATTTTCCACTGTTCTTACACATTTTAATGTATTCAGGCACGACTGTTACAAGTTCATCTATTTTCAACTTCACTAAACTTTTCCCTTGGAAGGGCAGTCATGTTGCGCGTCGTTGTTTACTTTGGGCAAAACACAAAAGGACACGTTCGCTTTTAAGACACGCTTCCAAAAGCGGCTACGCTGCACGGCATGCTGGGACGCATTAGCGAGATGGCTGTGTGAGCGGACGCAGAGATGGATGGCGAACGACAGATCAACAGGATTAAAGTCAGATGCAGAAAACAAATGATGAAAGTACAGTGAAAGCACTCAGGGCGAAAAACTGATCATCTGTTCCAGGGTCAAACTGCACAGTCATATTTTCCAAATGCTTTACTGTCATCCAAGTGTAAAAAGAAGCAGTAAACAACAAAACACTTTCAATCACACTTGACATAATACTCACTTAATAACATTATATATTATTCTACACAACCCAAAACCAGTGAAGTTGGCACGTTGTGTAAATGGTAAATAAAAACAGAATAAAATGATTTGCAAATCCTTTTCAACTTATATTCAATTGAATAGACTGCAAAGACAATATATTTAATGTTCGAACTAAGAAACATTATTTTTTTTTGCAAATAATCATTAAGTTAGAATTTAATGGCAGCAACACATTGCAAAAAAGTTGGCACAGGAGCATTTTTACCACTGTGTTACATGGCCTTTCCTTTTAACAACACTGCTTTGGAAATAATGTGTACCCCTTTCAAGATATCGCATTTAGTTCCCATTAAAACATTCACATGTTGCACAATGAGATGTAGGCACGGGATCATGTGTACATTCCTCTAACTTTCTGTTTGTAAAATATATATTTTTACATAATTTCATGATTAATATTTCTAAATTAATATGCTTAATAAATGACCATAGAATAACCACACATTTGATTGGTAAAGCATGTATGGCAGAAAATGTTTTGTCATGTTTTTATGGACGACAATAAAGAGTTTTGCTCAATAAAGTGATCGATGGAATTCATGTGCTCCTTAAAGGCCGACTGAAACCCACTACTACCGACCACGCAGTCTGATAGTTTATATATCAATGATGAAATCTTAACATTGCAACACATGCCGAACGGCCGGGTTAGCTTACTAAAGTGCAATTTTAAATTTTGCGCAAAATATCCTGCTGAAAATGTCTCGGTATGATGACGTCTGCGTGTGACGTCACAGATTGTACAGGACATTTTGGGACAGCATGGTGGCCAGCTATTAAGTCGTCTGTTTTCATCGCAAAATTCCACAGTATTCTGGACATCTGTGTTGGTGAATCTTTTGCAATTTGTTCAATGAACAATGGAGACAGCAAAGAAGAAAGCTGTAGGTGGGAAGCGGTGTATTGCGGCAGGTGTTGTGCCGGATAACGCAACCCCGCTGTAGAATGCACCCCTTGACTGTTGTGCCGGATAACACAGCCGGTGTTTCATTGTTTACATTCCCGAAAGATGACAGTCAAGCTTTACCATTGGCGTGTGGAGAACTGGGACAACAGAGACTCTTACCAAGAGGACTTTGAGTTGGATACGCAGACGCGGTACTGTGAGTATGCATGCAGCTGCGGCTTCCAAACATTTGATCGCTTGCCCGTACGTGCGTGCCGCTATGTGCATGTCACGTACGTAACTTTGGGGACTTTGGGGAAATATATGTGCTGTATGAAATTTGGGGAGGTGAACGGTACTTCGGGCTGTGGGATTGAGTGTGTTGTGCAGGTGTTTGAGTTGTATTGGCGGGTTATATGGACGGGAGACGGGAGGTGTTTGTTATGCGGGATTAATTTGTGGCATATTAAATATAAGCCTGGTTGTGTTGTGGCTAATAGAGTATATATATGTCTTGTGTTTATTTACTGTTTTAGTCATTCCCAGCTGAATATCAGGTCCCACCCGCCTCTCACAGCATCTTCCCTATCTGAATCGCTCCCACTGCCCTCTAGTCCTTCACTCTCACTTTCCTCATCCACAAATCTTTCATCCTAGCTCAAATTAATGGGGAAATCGTCGCTTTCTCGGTCCGAATCGCTCTCGCTGCTGGTGGCCATGATTGTAAACAATGTGCAGATGTGAGGAGCTCCACAACCTGTGACATCACGCTACTCGTCTGCTACTTTCGGTACAGGCAAGGCTTTTTTTATAAGCGAACTTTATCGTTGATGTTCTCTACTAAATCCTTTCAGCAAAAATATGGCAATATCGCAAAATGATCAAGTATGACACATAGAATGGACCTGCTATCTCCGTTTAAATAAGAAAATCGCATTTCAGTAGGCCTTTAAGTAAAAACACTTTTGCAAGATATATGAAAATATATATCTGCTGTTTTAAGGACCTTATTAAAAGTGGTTGTCTAAAATGTTCCATAACAGTAGCTTTTTGCCGATTTTAAGGACCTACTGAAAAAAACATTAGACAAAGATAATCTGTATGGCAGGAGTTTTGCTGTTTTTAAAGACCTACTTAAAAACTCTCATCTAAAATGTTATTTACAAGAGAAGCTTTTTACAATTTTTTTTTAGGACCGACTGCAAAAATGCTATTGTTGTAAACTATTTATATAACTGGAAGGCAGTGCTGTTTTTAGGAAAACAGCTAGTCAAATATCCTTAACATTACAGAAGTACCTAACTCCTAAAATGAGCCAAAGATCGTATTTTCCCAGTTTCCTTGAATGCAGCATTGGGCCCAGCTTTGTATTACACTTTCTCACTCAGTGAATGCACGTCAGGTATCAAACCTGTGAAAAGTGATTCTTTTATTAACAATTTTGAGATAGCTGCATGCAATTGAGGCCCTGTCAGCAGGTAATTGCATCTGGGAGAGCTTTAGCACTTAAAAAACACACTGCACTTCTTCATCTAAGTGTGAAATATCGACAAAAGGGGGATTAGGGTCACGCAGAAGTAGCCGCTGAGCGGAGAAACGTTGCAGCCTTTTCAAAAGGCTCGCGTGAAAGGTGTTCAGAAACGCTCCTGCTTGATTTCTTGCTTCCTCCACCCGTCTAGTCAGGAGCGAGTCGATCTGCGGCAAAATCACATGTGATGTTTTTGTGCTCGCATGTTTGTTGTTGACTGTGCAGCAGCCAGGACATGAATAAAACATGATCGGAAACAGCGGTGATGTTGGAGGCTCCATTATTTCAGAAAGTGATTGACACATGTTAATGACAGGCGCCCTTTGATGTCACGCACTCCTTTGATCTTTAGAAGGGAATTCCAAAGGTAAACAAATCAATACAACATGGCGGCGACGGAAGTTCTAAAAAACTGCCAGAAAACAAACGTAACATCGTCCCTGGACTTGTTGTCCCCAATATGAGACAAAAAAAACCAGCTCGGCTATTATTTTTATTACTTTATAGTTTTTCCTGTAGATCCTCAAAAGACGACAGCATGCTGCAGTGTCATACAGAAGGTTCTTAAAAACAGCAAAAGGGTCATTTTTGCAGGAGTGCTCCTGTCATTAAGAGGATCTTTGACTAGCGTTTTTGCATTAGGTCCTCAAAAACAATAGGGTCCTCCCGTCACATAGGGATTATATAACTAGTGTTATTTTTGCAGTAAATCCTCAAAAATAGCAAAGTGCTCCAGTCACAGAGAAGATGTTTCTCGCATTTTTGCAGCAGGTCCTTAAAAGCTGTCAAGTGCTTCTGTCATATAAATTATCTTTCACTAGTGTTTTATTTACAGAAAGTTCTTAAAAACAGCAGAGTACTTTTGTGATTTAGAGGATATTTGATAGTAGTGATAGTAGTCATGCTCCTCACATATTGAGGATTTTTTAATTGCATTTTTGCAGTAGGTCCTCAAAAACAGCAGTTTCCTCCCGTCACAGAGAGGTTATTTAACTAGTGTTATTTTTGCAGTAAATCCTCAAAAATAGCAAAGTGCTCCAGTCACAGAGAATATGTTTCTCGCATTTTTGCAGCAGGTCCTTAAAACTGTTAAGTGCTTCTGTCATATAAATTATCTTTCACTAGTGTTTTTTTACAGAAAGTTCTTAAAAACAGCAGAGTACTTTAGTGATTTGTAGGATCTTTTTATAGTGTTGATAGTAGTCATATGATAGTCATGCTCCTGACATATTGAGGATTTTTTAATTGCATTTTTGCAGTAGGTCCTCAAAAACAACAGGTTCCTCCCGTCACAGAGAGGTTACTTAACTAGTGTTTTTTGCAGTAAATCCTCAAAAAAAGCCAAGTGCTCCTCCAGTCACAGAGAATACATTTTTTGCATTTTTGCAGCAGGTCCTTAAAACTGTCAAGTGCTTCTGTCATATAAATGATCATTCACTCGTGTTTTTTTACAGAAAGTTCTTAAAAACATCAGAGTCCTTTTGTGATTTAGAGGATCTTTGATAGTAGTGATAGTAGTCATGCTCCTCACATATTGAGGATTTTTTAATTGCATTTTTGCAGTAGGTCTTCAAAAACAACAGAGTCCTCCTGTCACATAGAGGTTATATAACTAGTGTTATTTTTGCAGTAAATCCTCAAAAATAGCAAAGTGCTCCAGTCACAGAGAAGATGTTTCTCGAATTTTTGCAGCAGGTCCTTAAAACTGTCAAGTGCTTCTGTCATATAAATTATCTTTCACTAGTGTTTTTTTACAGAAAGTTCTTAAAAACAGCAGAGTACTTTTGTGATTTGGAGGATCTTTTTATAGTGTTGATAGTAGTCATATGATAGTCATGCTCCTGACATATTGAGGATTTTTTAATTGCATTTTTGCAGTAAGTCCTCAAAAACAGCAGGTTCCTCCTGTCACAGAGAGGTTATTTAACTAGTGTTTTTTGCAGTAAATCCTCAAAAATAGCCAAGTGCTCCTCCAGTCACAGAGAATACATTTTTTGCATTTTTGCAGCAGGTCCTTAAAACTGTCAAGTGCTTCTGTCATATAAATGATCATTCACTCGTGTTTTTTTTACAGAAAGTTCTTAAAAACAGCAGAGTCCTTTTGTGATTTAGAGGATCTTTGATAGTAGTGATAGTAGTCATGCTCCTCACATATTGAGGATTTTTAAATTGCATTTTTGCAGTAGGTCTTCAAAAACAACAGAGTCCTCCTGTCACATAGAGGTTATATAACTAGTGTTATTTTTGCAGTAAATCCTCAAAAATAGCAAAGTGCTCCAGTCACAGAGAAGATGTTTCTCGCATTTTTGCAGCAGGTCCTTAAAACTGTCAAGTGCTTCTGTCATATAAATTATCTTTCACTAGTGTTTTTTTACAGAAAGTTCTTAAAAACAGCAGAGTACTTTTGTGATTTGGAGGATCTTTGATAGTAGTGATAGTAGTCAGATAGTAGCCATGCTCCTGACATAATGAGGATTTTTAATTGCATTTTTGCAGTAGTTCCTCAAAAACAGCAGGGTCCTCCCGTCACATAGAGGTTATTTAACTAGTGTTTTTTTTTGCAGTAAATCCTCAAAAATAGCAAAGTGCTCCAGTCACAGAGAAGCTGTATCTCACATTTTTGCAGCAGGTCCTTAAAACTGTCAAGTGCTTCTGTCATATAAATGATCTTTCACTCGTGTTTTTTTACAGAAAGTTCTTAAAAACAGCAGAGTACTTTTGTGATTTGGAGGATCTTTGATAGTAGTCAGATAGTCGCCATGCTCCTCACATAATGAGGATTTTTTAATTGCATTTTTGCAGTAGTTCCTCAAAAACAGCAGGGTCCTCCCGTCACATAGAGGTTATTTAACTAGTGGGTTTTTTTTGGCAGTAAATCCTCAAAAATAGCAAAGTGCTCCAGTCACAGAGAAGATGTTTCTTGCATTTTTGCAGCAGGTCCTTAAAACTGTCAAGTGCTTCTGTCATCTAAATGATCTTTCACTAGTGTTTTTTTACAGAAAGTTCTTAAAAACAGCAGAGTATTTTTGTGATTTAGAGGATCATTGTTAGTAGTGATAGTAGTCAGATAGTAGCCATGCTCCTGACATATTGAGGATTTTTTAATTACATTTTTGCAGTAGGTCCTCAAAAACAGCAGGGTCCTGCTGTGACAGAGAGGTTATTTAACTAGTGTTTTTTGCAGTAAATCCTAAAAAATAGCCAAGTGCTCCAGTCACATAGAAGATATTTCCTGCATTTTTGCAGCAGGTTCTTAAAAACTGTCAAGTGCTTCTGTTATATAAATGATCTTTCACTAGTGTTTTTTTTACAGAAAGTTCTTAAAAACAGCAGAACACTTGTGATTTAGAGAATATTTGGTAGTAGTGAAAGTAGTAGATAGTCAGGTTCCTGACATATTGATTATTTTTTTATAGAATTTTTCCAGTAGGTCCTCAAAAACAGCAGTCACCCCTTGTCATATAGAGGATGTTTGACCACCATTTTTTCAGTAAATCCTCAAAAACAGCAAAGTGCTTCAGTCTCAGAGGAGACGTTAGTCGCATTTTTGCAGCAGGTCCTTAAAAACTGTCACTAGTGTTTTTTTACAGAAAGTTCTTAAAAACAGCGGAGCACTCTTGCGATTTAGAGGATATTTGATAGTAGTGAAAGTAGTAGATAGTCATGCTCCTGACATATTGAGAAATTTGTAATTGCATTTTTGCAGTAGGTCCTCAAAAACAGCAGACACCCCTTGTCATATAGAGGATGTTTGACCATCATTTTTTCAGTAAATCCTCAAAAACAGCAAATTGCTCCAGTCACGTAGAAGACGTTACTCGCATTTTTGCAGCAGGTCCTAAAAAACTGTCAAGTGCTTCTGTTATATAAATTATCTTTCACTACTGTTTTCTTACAGAAAGTTCTTAAAAACAGCAGAGCATTCTTGTGATTTAGAGGATATTTGATAGTAGTGAAAGTAGTAGATAGTTGTGCTCCTGACATATTAAAGATTTTTTTAATTGAATTTTTGCAGTAGGTCCTCAAAAACAGCAGACATCCCTTGTCATATAGAGGATGTTTGACCACCATTCTTTCAGTAAATCCTCAAAAACAGCAAAGCGCTCCAGTCATTTACAAGACGTTACGCGTATTTGCGAGCGCTCCTGTTGTATAAATTATCTTTCACTATTGTTTTTCTTTTCAGCATGTCCTTAAAAACAGCAGAGCGCCTTTGTGATTCAGATGATTTTTTTTTTTTTTTTTATAATACTGACATGCAGTAACAGATATTAGTGCTCTTGACATTCAGGATTTTTTAATAGCATTTTTACAGTAGGTCCTCAAAAAACAGCAGAGTGCCCCTGTCAAAAAGAGGATTTTTGCAATAGGTCATCAAAAACAGCAGAGGGCTCCAGTCATACAGAGAATCTTTAACTAGCAATTTTGTAGTAGGAAAACATATTTGACTAGTGTTTTTGCAGTTGGTCCCTAAAAACAGCAGAGTGCTCATGCCATTTCAAAAAATATTTGGCAGTCGGTTCTTAAAAAAACAGCAGAATGCTCCTGCTGTATAGAAGATCTCTAAAAGTAGTTTAAAAAACAAACAAAAAAAACAGCAGAGCACTCATGTCACTTAAACATTTTGACTTGTCTTTAAAAACAACAGATAATTCTAGGAGTACCAAATGCATCTTCTTCTTCGTTTGGATAAATATGTTGTTTAGATGTGTACAGCAGTGTTTTTCAACCACTGTGCCGCGGCACACTAGTGTGCCGTGAGATACAGTCTGGTGTGCCGCGGGAGGTGAGCTAATTTCACCTATTTGGGTTTAAAATATGTTTTGCAAACCAGTAATTATAGTCTTCAAATGATGTGTTGTTGTTGAGTGTCGGTGCTGTCTAGAGCGCGGCAGAGTAACCGTGTAATACTCTTCCATATCAGTAGGTGGCAGCCGGTAGCTAATTGCTTTGTAGATGTCGGAAACAGCGGGAGGCAGGGTGCAGGTAAAAAAGTGTCTAATGCTTAAACCAAAAATAAACAAAAGGTGAGTGCCCCTAAGAAAAGGCATTGAAGCTGGAAGGCTATGCAGAACGAAACTACAACTGAACTGGCTACAAGGTAAACAAAAACAGAATGCTGGACGAGAGCAAAGACTTACTGTGGAGCAAAGACGTTGTCTACAATGTACATCCGAACATGACATGACAATCAACAATGTCCCCACAAAGAAGGACAAAAACAACTGAAATATTCTTGATTGCTAAAACAAAGTAGATGCGGGAAAATCGCTCAAAGGAAGATATGAAACTGCTACAGGATAATATCAAAACAAGAGAAAAAGCCACCAAAATAGGAGCGCAAGACAAGAACTAAAACACAACACAGGAAAAAAGCAAACAACTCCAAATAAGTCACGGCGGGATGTGACAGGTGGTGACAGTACACCTACTTTGAGACAAGAGCTATAGTGATGCATGCTTGGTTATGGTTTAAAGTCATATCCAACAATTGCGACTACGACATTTTATTGTCAACTGAGTTTAGTTTTTTTAATGATTTCTGCTGTTGGTGTGCCTCCGCATTTTTTCAATGCAAAAAATGTGCCTTGGCTCTAAAAAGGTTGAAAAACACTGGTGTACAGTACCCACTATACAGCTGGGCAAGTGTTTAACAGCCAACTGACCAAGCTCTCGTCCACAGCTGCCAGACCGCGATTCCCATTAGGATGGCCGTATATGGGACAATATGTTTTGATGTGATCTGCAGTCTGCTCCTCTGCACCACAACACTCACATGCCGCAGATGAAGCCATACCCCATTTGCACTTAGTTGAGCGGAAGAGGCCGACGCCAGTACAAAGACGATTAAGCCTGACCCAAGCAGGCCTGGGAAAGCATATTCCCAGTGGTGATGCACTGGCCTCAGGGATGTAATCATGGAGTCTGGAAGAGTTTCCCCGCCATTCCATGTTCCATTTGTAGTCCGGCCAGTTTGCTACACTGCCGTTTGACAGGTTGAAGTCATTTAGCAGTTCCAATGCAGCAGGGACAAATGGGTGTTTCGATTTAAGCTGTCGGAGACAGAAGGCGGTCATGGAGAAGAAGCCCAGACTCCAGTGCTCGGTGTGCTAGAGACGGTGTGGTTCTCTTGCGACGAAGCTCAGATAGGTGAATACCTGCTAAGATGGAAAGATTGTCCGTCGGTGTGGGAAGCAGGCATACAGTCACTAAACGCAGAGCGTCGTTAATCGGCTTATCTATGAGACGAGTGTGAGCACTACGACACCAAGCAGGTGTGCATTACTCAGCGGCAGACTGGACCAAGGCAATGGTGGCCGTACGAAGCGTAACACCGCCAGCACCTGTCGGAAGCAGATATTTACATATATCCGAATTTAAGTGTTACTTCTTTTCATTTCATAATCATATTAAAAAACAGCTAGTGTTTTTCTTCCAATTATGGTCTTTTGGTTGTCTGCAAAACTGTGTGCTTAACCTCGAGTGAGGAATGTAGAAAGAGAGATAATGGGCATGTGTTTTGACTAGAGAGACTTAAGAGGGGAGAGGGTTTTGTCGGGGGGGGGGGGGGGGGTTCAGACCATCTTCAGCGCGATTGAATGTTCTATGCTGGTCTGGTCTCAATGTACATGTATATATGCAAAGCTTTGCAAATATATTACAAAATACCTATTCTGTCTCTGGTGGTTTTTCTACTCAGCTTTAAGTGTCGTAAAGAGCTTGGGAGCGACTTGTGACTTGAATTCCCTGGGATGAACAACTGGTCCAAAACGCGTCTCAAAAGCCCAACGCGTGTTGTTAGCTTTTTGCGCAGTGACCCCAGGTGTTGGCGAAACGTGAGTGCCCTGTCCAACTTAATGCCGAGATATGTTGGTTCGGCAGAAAAGGGTAGAGGACGACCAAAGGTGGTAGGCTGCCGTCACTGTTTTGGTTACACCGAGCTTCAACTTCCATTTCAGAATCAGAATCAGCTTTATTGTCATTACGCAAGGTAACGAGATTGAGGCCATTCCATACAGTGCGATGTGTGCATGCTAGAAAAACAATGTGCAAATATATAAAAATATAAAAAATGTAGAAGTGCAATGAATATGGTGTGAAATGAATATATACATGAAAAAACAAAAAACAAAAACAGGGTGGTTGGTGGAATGGGTTATTGCACCGAAGAGAAGGCAGTTATGAGGGACAATGGGGCAGTCCGTTCAGGATGGTTATGGCCCTGGGGAAGAAGCTGTTCTTTAGCCTGTTTGTTTTGGTTTTAATGCACCTGTAGCGCTTCCCAGAGGGCAGCAGGTGGAACAGGTCAGAGCCAGGGTGGGTGCTGTCCTTGATGATGGCACTGGCTCTGTTTAGGCAGCGGGAGGTGTAGATGTCCGTCAGAGAGGGGAGAGGGCGGCCGATGATCTTCTGAGCCGTCTTGACCACTCTTTGCAGCCTCTCCCTGTCTGCTGCAGTGCAGCTGCCGTACCATACCGTAATACAGTAGGTCAGCAGGCTCTCGATGGACGAGCGGTAGAAGGTCAGCAGCAGGTCAGGCTTCAGGTTGTACTTCCCGAGGACTCTAAGGAAGTGTAGCCGCTGCTGAGCCTTCTTGATGATTGATGTGGTGTTGACTGTCCAGGAGAAGTCATTAGAGATGTGGACTCCAAGGTACCTGAAGGTGTGGACCCTCTCTACACGCTCGCCGTTGATGTAGAGGGGGGCAGGGTCGGTGCTGCTCCTCCTGAAGTCGACGATGATCTCTCTGGTCTTGCTGGTGTTGAGAGCGAGGTTGTTCTCCGAAGACCAGGCCGTCAGCTTCAGGACCTCCTCTCTGTAGGCAGCCTCGTCACCCCTGGAGATGAGCCCGACCACTGTGGTATCGTCGGCGAACTTGACGGTAAGGTTGTCACTGTGGGCCGGACTGCAGTCATGGGTGTAAAGGCAGTAGAGGAGGGGGCTCAGCACACAGCCCTGTGGGGAGCCGATGCTCAGCGTGCGGGAGGATGAGAGGTGCGGGCCAAGTCTCACATTTTGGGGTCGGTCCGTTAGGAAGTCCCTTATCCAGGCGTTTGTGAGAGGGGGGAGGCCAAGAGTGTCCAGTTTATTGCAGAGTCTGTCCGGGATTATTGTATTGAAGGCAGAGCTATAGTCCACAGAGAGCATCCGGACGTAGCTCTGCTGCTGCTCCAGGTGGTTCAGAGCAGAGTGGAGAGCAACAGCGATGGCGTCTTCTGTGGACCTGTTCGCCCGGTATGCGAACTGGTGTGGGTCGAAGTCTGGAGGGATATGGTCCTTGATGTGCTGGAGAACAAGTCGCTCGAAGCACTTCATGATTACCGGAGTGAGGGCCACTGGTCGGTAATCATTCAGGCTGGTGATGGGAGACTTCTTCGGCACCGGGATTATTGTAGATGACTTCAGGCAGGATGGGATGACTGCCTGAGCCAGGGAGAGGTTGAAGATCCTGGTGAGGGGGGGAGCGAGCTGGTGGGCGCACGTCCTGAGCACCTTTCCAGGTACTCCGTCTGGTCCGGTAGCCTTCCTGGGGTTCACAGCCAGGAGCACTCGTCTGACACTGTGCTCCTGTACAGTGAGTGGAGTGGCGCCGGAGCCCGGTGGGGGCGGGGGCAGGGCTGGAGCAGATGAGTGTCGCTGGGGGGTTTCGAAAAGGGGAAAGAAACAGTTAAGCTCCTCTGCCAGTGTCGCACTCTGATCCGCAGTTGTCATATTGCAGCCTCTGAAGTTCGTGATGTCATGAATGCCCCGCCACACCTCCCGTGAGTTTTTGCTGGACAGATGGGACTCTATGCACCTCCTGTGGTCCGCCTTTGCTTTTTTAATCCATCTCTTCAGGTCGGCTCTAGCAACACTGTACAGTGCCCTGTCCCCTGACCTGAAGGCTGCGTCGCGGGCCCTGAGGAGTGTGCGGACCTGGCTGGTCATCCAGGGTTTCTTGTTGGGGTAAACCCGGATGTTTTTTTCCACAGTCACATTCCCGATGCAGAACTTTATGTAGTCCAGCACCGTTCCTGTGGCTGTCTCCAGCTCCTGTTGTTGGAAGAGGTCCCAGTCTGTGTGTTGGAAGCAGTCCTGAAGTTTGGGGAGTGCATCGTCAGGCCAGGTCATAACAGTCTTTGTGATAGGCCTGGCCTGGCGTCTGATGGGGGTGTAGGTAGGAGAGAGCAGGAGGGAAAGATGGTCTGACTGTCCAAGCTGGGGGAGGGGTGTAGCTCTGTACGCGTGCTTTATGTTGGTATACACGTGGTCCAGGTTGTTCTTGCCCCTTGTAGAACACTTCACGTGCTGGTAGAACTTAGGGAGTACAGTCTTCAGATTGGCCGTATTAAAATCCCCTGCTATGATATGAACACCGTCGGGGTGGGCCCGCTGCTGTTCGTTGACGGTGTTCAGCAGAAGAGAGAGCGCTGTGTTTACTTTGGCGTCCGGTGGAATATACACAGCCGTGATGATAACAACAGACAGCTCTCTCGGGAGAAAAAAAGGCCGACATCTAACAGACATGTACTCCACGTCCGGACAACAGTGCTGTTCAGTGATTGTCCCGTTGTTGCACCAGTTCTCATGCACGTAGATACAGAGCCCCCCTCCTCTGCTCTTACCGGAGTCCTTAGTTCTGTCCCGGCGGAGCAGAGTGCGTCCGGCTAGCTGCA
Organism: Nerophis lumbriciformis; assembly: GCF_033978685.3. NCBI lineage: Eukaryota > Metazoa > Chordata > Actinopteri > Syngnathiformes > Syngnathidae > Nerophis > Nerophis lumbriciformis. The sequence continues at coordinate 35,169,511 of NC_084558.2, read as the reverse complement.
TGCTAGCATTGGGTATTTCCGGGTGAAGCCAGGTTTCGGTGATAATCATAGCACAACAGTCCCGAACATAGCGGTTTCCAGCAAGTTGTAACTCCAGGTCGTCCATCTTCTGTACAAGGGATCTGGCATTAGAGAGGAACAGGCTCGGCAGAGGTGGCTTGTGGGGTTGTTTCCTAAGCCTGAGCAAGACGCCGGACCTGCGGCCACGCTTCTGCTTCCTCTCCCTCCTCCGTCTGCGCCGTCTCCCAGACCCAACAACAAACCACGGAGAGCCCTGTGCTCTCGCTATGTCATCTGGGATGTTGTGCTCGTGGTGAAAGTCGCTCGAAACAGATATCTGGTGCGAGTTACCGATATCCAAGAGTGACTGGCGGGTGTACCGGGTGTTTGCAGTACAGGTGGTGCACAAAAGGAAAAAAAACATGAAGAAAAGAAGGAAGAAAGAGCACTGAAATGGAGAGCCGTAAGCCGCTGCGTCTGTGCGAGCCGCCATCTTGGATTTTTTTTTTTTTTTTTTTTTTTTTCTGTAGATAAGTGGATAAGGTCGCCATGTCTTGGGTAAGAGACCCCTCTAACTCCTGCCAGTTTTTTGCACGATGCATAATTGCTAAGTCGTCTGCATTTGCAAACTTTTTGGCAGTTTTTTACTGGCAGATCATATGTGTAGATGTTAAATAAGAGGGGAGCCAGGACTGATCCCTGAGGGACGCCATTTCTCAGACGTCGCAACCTGCTTTTTGGGCAATTTCCAGTGGTAAGGGTGAAACTGCGGTTTTGGACGAGTTCCATGATCAAAGAGATCATGTGCCTGTCCGGCAGTAGGCGCAAAAGCTGTCAAATGGTATCATAGGCTGCTGTAAAATCAACAAACTTTTGTTATTTATTTATAACAAGTGCCCTACAGCTCTTTTTAAGCAGATTGGTTATAATGCTGATGTTCACCACTACAGTACCAGAGCTTCAACTCAAGATCTACTCGCCTTACCATGGCCAAGAACTACTGTTGTATACAGAGGCATTTCATGATGGAATACTCTTCATTTAAATATTAGGACTATTCCCAGTAAAAAAAACAAACATTTATGAAACATGTAAAGTCTCTTTTTAGACTTAAGAGTTAATCTTTCATGTTATCAGTTTGAGAACTTTTTTTTTTCTCTTTTTCTTTTTTTCTCTTTCCTTATTCCTTTCTTTTATTGTAACTGGATTTGCGTATGTTCTGTAACTGGATCTGTGTACTGTTATTTGTTTTTATTATTTTGACAATTTTCTTTTTCTTTTCCTTTTTCCTTTCTTTTATTGTATCTGGATCTGCTTATGTTCTGTAACTGTATCTGTGTACTGTTATTTTAGTTTATTATTTTACTTTTATTTTCCTTTTTCCTGTCTTTTATTAGTAATAGGATTTGTGTATGTTTTGTAACTGTATCTGTGTATTATTATTTTACTCTGAACTTTTGAAAAGGACCCCAAGAAGACTAGCCTGGCGTTTGTGCGTCAGCTCCTGGGGATCCTCAATAAACAATAAACAATAAAAAACACAGCACCTGCTTTATTCTTGGCCGAGAAACTGTCCTCAATTTATTGAGTCAGGAAACGTAACTTGATCTACGGTTGATATTCCGTGCCAAAATCCAGCTTGCTTTTGAGGGAGCAGTGGATCGATAATAGGTTCGACATGAGCGTAGATCAGTCTCTCCAGGATTTTGAAAGGGATACACAAAAGAAAGATAGGTCTATAACTCTTTGGATCCTCTGGTGGCTTCATCGGCTTTGGGATGGCGACCACTAATGCTCTTCTCCAGCTTGAGTGTGCGCATGCAGGAAGATATGAACTTGTTTGGCCAGGACTCTAGAACAGCTCCAGCATGGATTATCAGCTTTGGGCAGATTGAATCAGCCCCCCAGAGCTTTTCCAGACTTAAGCAACTGGAGAGAACTGGCAAACTCCTCTGGAGAAAAATCTTCAGAGATTGTTTCACCAGGGGGTGTAGGGATCCTCCAGAGTTTAGCCACCTTCTTGTGCACAAGTTTGGCTGATTTGCGATCTTTTGTCCAATAAACTCTATTCTTTATCAATTGCGATGCAATAGAGTTCGCAGAGATGGGGCACGGGCGATGCAATCGTCTGGATCTGCCAGTCAGGTTGTTGACTGTATTCCATGCCAGCCGGCGGGAGTGCGTGAAGTCGATGGTGTTGACAGCCTCTGACCGACGCTCTCTTCGCTTTTCATCTAGTCTAGAATGCAGTCCAGGAGCAGCAATGCCCGATGCTTCGCCCTGCGGGGCCTTCAAAAAGACCTGGTAGAGGCTCTCACACTCCGCATCCCAGCACGGTCTGTAGTTATTTCTTCGACCGCCTGGGATTGATCTTTTAGCTGTTAGGATGGCATGACAAAAGTCCTGGTATGCCTCATCAACAGAGCTAGTATCAGGAAATGGTAAGTCCTGGGCAAAATTGTTTGTGATGAGGCTATAAAGTTCCCAATTGGCATTACGGAAGTTCCAACACTTGGGACTGGGACCATTGTTCTTGAAGCCGTTAAAAGCGAGGGTCGATGTTGGGGCCTTGGAAATTTCTCTAAGACACGTCTGTCCAAGTGCCAGCTGTTTAGACCAGTGCTCGCGAAAGTCAAGTCTGGATTAGTTCCGGTGTTCCAGCGACCAAAGAAGAAACTAGAGACAACCTTGGGGTTATGTAACAATACAATGGTGCTCTTGGTTGCCCAGTCAACCAAACATTCCCCATCTGGACTGGTGGAACTGTAGCCTCAGTTTGTGTGCTGGCAATTGAAGTCGCCAGCATGGATACTGGGGTGTGGAAACACCCGGATAGCTGCTGGTGTTAGTCCCGAGGTCGGTCGCTTGTAGACATTGACAATTTTTACGGCATCAATGTCCACGCATAACACTTGAAGATTGATCGACAATGGTCCATCTAAGCTTCTTATGGACAAACGTGGCAAGGCCATGCTTCCTGCTTAGGACCGATCCAGCTTGTGCAAAATTTGGAATCGCTAGCCAGTCTGGATGCTGTGGGGCTGTCTTGGTTGACAAGACTCTGCAGCATCGCGTGGACATCTGGGGCGGTACCTCTGGATTGGCAGACCAGGGTGGTGGTTCCTCTCTTTAAGAAGGGGAACCGCAGGGTGTGTTCCAACTATCGTGGGATCACACCCCTCAGCCTTCCCGCTAAGGTCTATTCAGGTGTACTGGAGAGGAGGCTATGCCGGATAGTCGAACCTCGGATTCAGGAGGAACAGTCTGGTTTTTGTCCTGGTCGTGGAACTGTGGACCAGCTATATACTCACGGCAGGGTCCTAAAGGGTGCATGGGAGTTTTCCCAACCAGTCTACATGTGCTTTGTGGACTTGGAGAAGGCATTTGACCATGTCCCTCGGGAGGTCATGAGGGGAGTGCTCAGAGAGTATGGGGTATCGGACTGTCTGATTGTGGTTGTTCGCTCCCTGTATAATCAGTGTCAGAGCTTGGTCCGCATTGCCGGCAGTAAGTCGGACACGTTTCCAGTGAGGGTTGTACTCCGCCAAGGCTGCCCTTTGTCACCGATTCTGTTCATAACTTTTATGGACAGAATTTCTAGGCGCAGTCAAGGCGTTGAGGGGATCCGGTTTGGTGGCTGCAGGGTTAGGTCTCTGCTTTTTGCAGATGATGTGGTCCTGATGGCTTCATCTGGCCAGTATCTTCAGCTCTCACTGGATCGGTTCGCAGCCGAGTGTGAAGCGACTGGGATGAGAATCAGCACCTCCAAGTCTGAGTCCATGGTTCTCGCCCGGAAAAGGGTGGAGTGCCATCTCCGGGTTGGGGAGGAGACCCTGCCCCAAGTGGAGGAGTTCAAGTACCTAGGAGTCTTGTTCATGAGTGAGGGAAAAGTGGATCGTGAGATCGACAGGCAGATCGGTGCGGCATCTTCAGTACTGCGGACGCTGTATCGATCTGTTGTGGTGAAGAAGGAGCTGAGCTGGAAGGCAAAGCTCTCAATTTACCGGTCGATCTACGTTCCCATCCTCACCTATGGTCATGAGCTTTGGGTTATGACCGAAAGGACAAGATCACGGGTACAGGCGGCCGAAATGGAGCTTCTCACCCTATCTCCCTTAGAGATAGGGTGAGAAGCTCTGCCATCCGGGGCAAGCTCGAAGTAAAGCCACTGCTCCTCCACATCAAGAGGAGCCAGATGAGGTGGTTCGGGCATCTGGTCAGGATGCCACCCGAACGCCTTCTTCGGGAGGTGTTTAGGGCACGTCCAACTGGCAGGAGGCCACGGGAAAGACCCAGGACACATTGGGAAGACTATGTCTCCCGGCTGGCCTGGGAACGCCTCGGGATCCCCGGGAGGAGCTGGACGAAGTGGCTGGGGAGAGGAAAGTCTGGGCTTCCTTGCTTAGGCTGCTACCCCCGCGACCCGACCTCGGATAAGCGGAAGAAGATGGATGGATGGATGGATGGATGGATAGCCAGTCTGCACTTGTGCAGTGTGTTTCCTGTAGTAGGATGATGAGGGCTTTATACCTGATGGCCGGCTGGCTGGTGACGCAGATCATGCTTGCAATTTAAGCCCTCGATGTTGAGCTGCAAGATGTTGGGCAGTGATAGGCCGCAGGGAGCATCTTTAGGTTTGTCACCGCTTTGCTTCCGGGGCCTAGGGTCTTTCCTTTTACCACACCCGGGAGAGTCTCCGTGTTTTCATCATTAGCCTAGAAGTCATTGAATTGTTTCCAGTTTCCGGGTCTCGCCGCGTGGAGGCTGATGAAGTGAGACCCACCAAATGCATCACAGTCGGTCATGTGACATGGCTTCTCTTCTCCCATTGGTGAGCTCGAGAATGGAAACAGGAAGAAGGTGAGGATGAAGCAGTGCCAGTAGACACAAACACAATCATTTGTTCATGACTCTTGTTGTCCTATGATGACTGCAATAAAAAGAGTTGGTTCTACAATAAATAAAAAGTTGCAAAGGTTTGCCACCTTTTCATCGAATACCATATAAGGTCATCGTCATCAACATCATTGCATGTTCTCCCAGCGTAACACAATTTTAGTTTTTCCAGCATGACCTCTTGAAAATGTCAAGTATTGACATTTTATGCTTTGCTGGTAATTGTTGTGATATTGACTGCTGGGAGTCGGGGGGTTAAGCCGAGATGGGAACACACACTTGCTTGCTTGTGGCTGTCCATCGATTACGATGATGACGTTGCTCCAGTAATGGGTTATTGAGGGGGGTTTCGTATATGCCATTGCATGTGGCTGTGCAGGCCAATGCGTGACCCGCATGGTTTGCCACATGTGGGGCAGATGTAGTCCACGCTTGAGAGGGGGGCCCCTGCAGCGCGTTGATGTCGCTGTAAACGTTGTTGTTTTCTCCTCTCAGTGGTCTGCTCCTGGAGATGAGCAATGCCGGCGTGACTGCAGTTGCGCCAGGTGTGGCGATCAGCAGCCAAGACTTCCAGTGCGGAAGGCTGGATAGCACAGCGCTTCAGGAGGGTTTTTATGTGGTCCTTGTAGCGTTTCCGCTGACCCCCAGGAGACCTACAGCCTTCCTGGAGTTGGCCGTAGAGGATCTGTCGGGGGAGCCTCTGGGTGGGCATGCGGATTACATGCCCCACCCAGCGCAGATGTCTTAGCGCAAGGAACACTTGGATGCTGGGTGTTTGGGTCCGGTCATAAATATCCACATGTGGGACTCTGTCCTGCCAGGTCAGACCCAGGATCCGTTGCAGGCAGCGGATGTGGTATCTCTCCAGGATTCTGACGTGCCTTTGGTAAGGGGTCCAGGCTTCCGAGCCGTATAGCAGTGTGGACAGACAAACTGCTTTGTAAACAGCTGCTTTGGTGGAAACTGTCAGGTTTCTGTTCAGGAAGACCCTGGTTTTGAGCCTACCGAAGGCAGAAGACGCTAACCCAACACGAACCTGGATGTCATTATCGATGTTACAGGTGGGGGACAGGATGCTTCCGAGGTAGGTGAAATGTGGAACGATGGTGAGCTGCTGGCCATCAATGTTGAAAACAGGCACTTCTGACTGGTGGGTAGAGTGTTGCGCAATGATCTGTGTTTTTGAAATGTTGACCTTGAGTCCTAGGGCGCTGTACGTGGATGAGACCACGTTAAGTGCACGTTGTAGAGATTCTGGCGTGTGGGCAAGGAGAGCACAATCGTCAGCATACTGAAGTTCTAGGATCTGTTGTTTTGTAATTTTAGTGAAGGCCTGGAGGCGCCGGATGTTGAAGAGACTGCCGTCCAGCCGGAACTGTATGTGGATGCCATCTGTGGTTCCCAGAGCTTTGTGTGAGAGGAGGGTGACTGCTGAGAGAAAGAAGTTGAATATGACAGGGGCTAGGACACATCCCTGCCTGACCCCGACTTTCACATTAAAAGAGGGGGATTGCTGGCCTCCAATGCGGACACAGGCTCGCATTCCATCGTGTAGTTGTCTCAGGATGTTGAGGAACTTTGGCGGAATCCCCAGCCTTCCCAGTAAGTCCCAGGGGAGATTCCGGTTAACAGTGTCAAATGCCTTGGACAGGTCGATGAAGGCGATGTACAGATCCTGGTGGTGTTCCCGGCACTTTTCTTGTGCCTGCCTGGCTACAAAGATCATGTCAGTAGTACTGCGATCTCTTCTGAATCCACACTGTGATTCAGGCAGGATGTTCTCAGAGATGTGAGTAACTAGACGAGAGAGCATGACCCGGGCAAGAACTTTCCCAGCAACCGAGAGCAGGGAAATTCCTCTGCTGTTTCCACAGCTTTGTCACCTTTCCTCTTAAAGATGGTTATTATAGCAGCATCCTTCCATTCCTGGGGGATGGCTTCAGAGGACCAGATGGAGTCAATCAATTGGTGAAGCCGGCGGGTGAGGAGATAGCCACCAAACTTCAGCACCTCAGCTGGGATACCGTCAGGGCCTGGGCTTTTGTTGTTTTTTAGGCCCTTGATGGCTTTTAGGACCTCAGCAAAGGTAGGCGGGGAGTCCAGGTGGTCGACAGGGGGAGTGGTCGGGAAATTGGTGAAAATGTCCTGGTCAGAGGGATTTTCAGAGTTAAGGAGAGTGTTGAAATGTTCAGCCCATCTATTTAGGATCTGGGGTGTGTCCTTATAGAGGGTGCCTCCGTCTGCTGATCTGACTGGGGTAATGTTTTTTCTCTGTGGACCATATATGGATTTGACGGCATCATAAAATCCATGGGAATTGTTTGTGTCAGCATAAAGTTGGATCTCGCTGGCTTTCTTGATCCACCAGTCATTTTCCATGGCTCTGAGGGTACGCTGGACTTCGGCTCTTATGGAGGAGAGTCGAGTCTTTAGTGTGATGGATTGTGGGTTGGCCAGGTAAGCAGCATGGGCTTTGTGTTTTGCCTTGAGAAGTTTATGGATATCCGGTGCACTGTTGTCAAACCAGTCCTGATGTTTACGCCTGGTGTACCCAAGGGACTCCTCTGCTGCCTGATGGATGGCAGTCCTTAGGGAGTTCCAGCAGGTGTTGATGTCAGGGTCCAGGTGGGTATCAGGGATTGCAGACAAATGTTCTGCAAGCTGTGCTCTGAGCTGTTCTACAGAGTGCTTGGATTTGAGTGCTTCACAGTTGAGTCTCTTGTTTGGTGGTGTTTTCTTCAGTTGGGGGCGGACTTCCATCTGAAAGGAGTCGGGGGGTTAAGCCGAGATGGGAACACACACACACACACACACACACACACACACACACACACACACACACACACACACACACACACACACACACACACACACACACACACACACACACACACACACACACACACACACACACACGTGACGTGCAGTCACTAGAGGCAGGTGAGGCGGGAGGAGTTGTGAATGACTGCAGGGACACAACATTAGGTACACCTGCACACTGCAGGTGTACCTAATTCACAACTCCTCCAACACGAACATTATTGTTTTTGCACTTTTTGGCTTCTTATTAAATAACTTTTGTAACCTATTTTCATGGGCTTTCCTCTTTGTGATGTTAAGTTCCTGTTATGCGCTGTTATACAGTATATGCCTTGAGCTCTTATTTTGAAGGCGCTAAGAGCGGAGTGATGACACGGAGTGGAGCGGAGGTTTTTGAAAGAAGGTAAATAAAGTGGTCCTCGTGTAAACTGGAGACTCCGTGTTTGTTATTTTGTAGTTTCATACAGTATAGGCAACATTTATAAACCCTCGGTTACACTTTTTTAAATAGATTCAATCTTGCACGTGGAAAGTTGAAGTGAGGGCTTTAGTTGCGGCGCATGGACTTCATTTATAAGTAAAGGTAAGACCATAATAACGTTTTTTTTTATTAAATGTGCTTTTTTGTGTGCTACAGTTTGTATGTGTAAAGTTAAAGTTAAGTTAAAGTACCAATGATTGTCACACAGACACTATATGTAATGAAATTTGTCGTCTGCATTTGACCCATCCCCTTGTTCACCCCCTGGGAGGTGAGGTGAGCAGTGGGCAGCAGCGGCGCCGCGGCCGGGAATAATTTTTGGTGATTTAACCCCCAATTCCAACCCTTGATGCTGAGTGCCAAGCAGGGAAGAATGCTGGTATGAGCTTTTAAACATAACCCGTTAACTGCTGCCAATCAAATGGTGAATAAGATACTCTTTAGGGTTCATATGTTTGTAAATCTGACTGTGATGAAGTCAGTGCCTCACCAGCCATGAACCTCACCGCATGTCACTGACACACACACACACACACACACACACACACACACACACACACACACACACACACACACACACACACACACACATTTATAGTGCAGATAGAGCAAAGCCTCTAGCAGTCATTTTAATTTCTTATTTGTGCAACAAATCCGAAAATTGACTCCTCTTAAAAGCAGCAGCTGAATGTCCTTCAAAAATACTCATGTTTTTTGTCGAAAGTTTCCGAGAGGTCACAAACAATCTGGGAAAGTTTAAATAATGTATTGTTTGCACTCTTGCAAATATCACCGTACATGTTTTTCTTTGACTGAAGGTTACAGTACAGCACAGATGCCGTTTTATCCCGTCTCAAGGATATTTGGACACGACACAGTGTGGCTGTGATGTCTGCCTCTCAGATGGGAAGCGTAACCTTACAGTAATGGGATGGTCTCGCCCGCTCCTAATCTATTCAGCCATCGCACGGAAGAGAAGGGGGAAAAAAAGGACTTGGAAAGATGGATTGATGGTGGAATATTACAATGCGGATAAACAGAAGGACGGCCGAACATACCTTCAAGGATGATAATGGAGATGGAGATGGTACAAAAATAATGTGAGTGATGATATAGAGTGGCTAGTAAGACAACGATGGAGGGAGTGGAAATATTATAGAAGGAATGATTAGAAAAACTAATAATTGAAAAAGCTGCCGTTCAAATTGTTATTATTGTTGTTGTCGTTTTACTGTGTAAACTGTGCTGATAGAGGACGAGAAACAAAATAAGTGAGGAATAAATCGATAGTAATTATTGATAAAGGTGATGCTAGTATTGGAATTATTGTTATTATTACTATTATTAGTTGATCATTACTGTTATTATTATTATAATTTATTACAATATGCTGAAATAATTACTAATTGTGTTATACATGGTATTGTATTAATGGTAGTAATAATTATTTGATAAAAAACTATGCTATTATTTAAATGATTATTAACGCTATTGGATGTATTATATTTTCACTATTATTATTTTATTACAATATGGTATAATAATTAATACTTATTTTTATTAATGGTATCGTATTACTGGTATTGTTTTAATGGTAGTAGTAATTATTTGATAAAAAACCTATGCTATTATTTAATGTATTATCATTATTAGTATTATTTATGTCATTTTATTACAATATGGTATAATAATTGGTAATGATAATTATAGGTACTTTTTTAATGTTATCATTAACTGTATTTTATTAATGGTAGAAATAATTATCGATTAGGCCTATACTAATATTGAATTGATTTGTTTTAATTTTATTTGATTACAATATGGTATAATAATTATTAATAATAATGGATCATTTTATTATTGGTATAATAAATCGGATTGTATTATTGGTAGTAATAACTACTGATGAAGCCCTATGCTAATATTGAATAGTTTTTAGTTTTTATTTAATGTCAATATGAAATTAGTTTATTTCAGTCATATATTTAAAGATTTTGTGTGATCAATTTAGCAGCACAGATTACACATATTAACAATCATACACATACACACACATACAAAAAAAAGACTGACTGCAAAAAGGAATAGGCTGTAGCCAAGGCTTATTTTTGCCTATGCTATAAATTCACTAAAAATTAGATTTCCTGGAACATCAACGTTCAAAAATTCAATTGTATTAAAGTAATTGTTTCTATATTATATCATTTTCCATTATTTCACCTTTCAAGGCTGTCTTAAACCTTAACAAAGAACTACATGTCTTCAGCTCATCACTGAGCTTGTTCCACCATTTAACTCCTAAAACTGAAATACATTTGTATTTTATATTCGTTCTTACTTTACATATTTCAAAACTCAATATCCCCCGTAAATTATAGTTTTCTCCTCTTAATTGAAATAACCTAAGAACACAAGCTGGAAGGCTGCTGTTCTTTACTCGGAACATCATTTCCATTGTTTTTAAAAACACAATATCTGAACATTTTAACACAGTAGAACTTATGAACTTAACAATATGGTGTTACATTTCATAAATACTGCAACTGAGAAACTAGCACATTAAAATTGTTCAACTGTACCGTATTTTTCAGACTATAAGTCGCTCTGGAGTATAAGTCGCACCGGCCGAAAATGCATAATAAAGAAGGAAAAAAACATATATAAGTCGCACTGGAGTATAAGTCACATTTTTTGGGGAAATTCATTTGATAAAACCCAACACCAAGAATAGACATTTTAAAGACAATTTAAAATAAATAAAGAATAGTGAACAACAGGCTGAATAAGTGTACGTTATATGAGGCATAAATAACCAACTGAGAACGTGCCTGGTATGTTTACGTAACATATTATGGTAAGATTTAGAACATGCTATACGTTTACCAAACAATCTGTCTGTCAAGACTTGGACTATGGCGTGGTTTGTTCTCCCGTGGTGCAAATGAACATTTGGACCAGACATGGCGTGAAGGTGAAGACATTATTTATTTTACACTAACAAAGGAACAAAAAGCGCGCTCAAGGCGGAAGTACAAACTTGACTAATGAAACAAAAGACTTGCACGTGGGCAAAAAACTATGGACATGAACAAAAGTCGCTAACTGTGGCATGAATAGAAAAAACTTACTTGACATGGCATGAAGTGCGCAGAGGTAAACAGAGTGAGAAGCAGAAAGTCAGGGGTATGATGTCGCCAGGGAGACTTCCTGGCAACAATGGGTTTAAATAATAGTGACATGATTAAAGACAGGTGCGTGAGTCGTGAGGGCAGGTGAAAACTAATGGGTTGCTATGGTGACAAACAAGAGTGCACAATGAGTCCAAACGTGGAACAGGTGAAACTAATGGGTAACCATGGAAACAAGACAAGGGAGTGAAAAGCCAGAAACTAAAGAGTCCAATAACTAAACAAAACAAAACATGATTACACAGACATGACACTGTCAATCCTAATCGCTAAATCCGATGAAATCTTATACGTCTAGTCTCTTACGTGAATGAGCTGAATAATATTATTTGATATTTTACGGTAATGTGTTAATAATTTCACACATAAGTCGCTCCTGAGTATAAGTCGCTAACCCCGGCCAAACTATGAGAAAAACTGCGACTTATAGTCCGAAAAATACGGTATATATTTCTTAATGAATTAAAATGCTAACTGCATAATAGTAATTCATATTAAACAAATGTGTGGCAAATATGTATCCAATAAAAGGCCATATGTGTCGTAGGGGAAGACATTTAAAGTTAAAGTTAAAGTACCAATGATTGTCACACACACACTAGGTGTGGCGAAATTATTCTCTGCATTTGACCCATCACCCTTGATCACCCCCTGTGAGGTGAGGGGAGCAGTGGGCAGCAGCGGTGGCCGCGCCCGGGAATCATTTTTGGTGATTTAACCCCCAATTCCAACCCTTGATGCTGAGTGCCAAGCAGGGAGGTAATGGGTCCCATTTTTATAGTCTTTGGTATGACTCGGCCGGGGTTTGAACTCACAACCTGCCGATCTCAGGGCGGACACTCTAACCACTAGGCCACTGAACAAACTATTAGTAAACTAAACCAAATTGCAAAAAAAGTAAACTACAAAAGAGGCAACAAAAACGTGTCAAAGGAGACGTTTCTCAATACTCATCAGCCATTGAGTGTCTCCTCAATGACAATCTCAGGTGTCCTCCCTCTCTCGTCGTCTCACTGCTGCCGTGCCTGCTCGTTAATCACCATGGCAACTATGAAATCTGTTTACATGTGTTATCTTTTTTAATTCCACTTCATTTGAACTGTCCTGATGGCTATGTGTTTGGAAGAACCTGTATCTTCTCCCCTTATCTCTTCACCAGCTGCCAATCATCTTTATCTCGCTGCCCGCGCATGTCAATCCAGCATATCTCCCAGTCCGCACTTTTCAGCTCGGTTTTTTCACGTCATATCCGAACTTCGTCTCTCCACTGGCACAAGTGAGGGTGGACCGGCGGACTCGAGATCAATCAGCCGGCAGGAGACATCTTGGATGCACCGGATAACATCCAGCATTTACACGGAGCCCTGATTACGAGTCGGCGGCGGGGGCGGGGGGGGGGGGGGGAAAGGACAAAGGGAGGAGCGGAGGAATCCAGAGGACGACAGGCAAAGACAGACAAATCATTCTATTCATATCTCGGCGGCTGGGGAAGGAGAGAGAGAGAGCGGGAAGATGGTGGAGTTAAGTGAAAGGAGCGAAGGGGGATATTGTGACTGAGGTCGATGCTGGATTCACTTCCACCTATTACTTCAGTCCCCACCTAGGCGCAGGTGTTCCATTAGGAAATATAGCAGAAGACTTTGGATGATTTAAGTTGGGTAATAACACGCACACACACACACATGTCATGTGACTGCTTACTGTATGTGTCATACCCCAAACCGCGTACATTTTAGCTATAAGAAATATTGCACATCCAAAGAATCTGTTTCAGACACCCAGAAATGTGAACACAATATGGGATAGGATAGGATAGACTCTGTTCATCCCACAATGGGGAAATGATGTGGTTGCAGTGCATGTACAAAAAGTCCACAAACAAAGTCAAAACTAGAGATGTCCGATAATGACTTTTTTGCCGATATCCGATTGTCCGATATTGTCCAACTCTTAATTACCGATTCCGATATCAACCGATACCGATATATCAGTGACGTGCGGTATATTATACATTTCCATAGTTTAGTTAGCTGAGGTATATAATGTACAGTGTATTTTGTCAACAACTGTATGTGTGTAACGTATTTCTTGTGCTGAGCAATCATAAAACTGCTTAGAAGACGCACTGACTGAGGCTCGCGTAATCCCGCCTCCTGGTGCCGGTTAATGCACCCCCCGCCGGGAGCGCCACACCAACCAAAGCCCACACCCAAACCCTCCACGTGCAAGACCGAATCCACCCAAAAAAAGTCACTTAACAAGAAGCCAAAAAGTGCAAAAACAACACCACTCGCGCCGGAGGAGCGTGAACGACTGCAGGGACACAACATTAGGTACACCTGCAGACTGCAGCACGGATTTCATATTTCATTCATTCACAACTCCTCCAACACGAACACCACTGTTCCCGCACTTATAAGTAAAGGTAAGACCATAATAACGTTTTTTTTAATTTAATGTGATTTTTTGTGTGCTACAGTTTGTATGTGTAAAGTTAAAGTTAAGTTAAGAGTCGGGACCCGGGGTGGACCGCTCGCCTGTGCATTGGCTGGGAACATCTCTGCGCTGCTGACCCGTCTCCGCTCGGGATGGTGTCCTGCTGGCCCCACTATGGACTGGACTCTTACTATTATGTTGGATCCACTATGGACTGGACTCTCACAATATTATGTCAGACTCACTCGACATCCATTGCTTTCGGTCTCCCCTAGAGGGGAGGGGGTTACCCACATATGCGGTCCTCTCCAAGGTTTCTCATAGTCATTCACATCGACGTCCCACTGGGGTGAGTTTTTCCTTGCCCTTATGTGGGCTTTGTACCGAGGATGTCGTTGTGGCTTGTGCAGCCCTTTGAGACACTTGTGATTTAGGGCTATATAAATAAACATTGATTGATTGATTGATGAAGTTAAAGTACCAATGATTGTCACACACACACACTAGGTGTAATGAATTTTGTCCTCTGCATTTGACCCATCCCCTTGATCACCCCTTGGGAGGTGAGGGGAGCAGTGGGCAGCAGCGGCGCCGCGCCCGGGAATAAGTTTTGGTGATTTAACCCCCAATTCCAACCCTTGATGCTGAGTGCCAAGCAGGGAAGAATGCTGGTATGAGCTTTTAAACATAACCCGTTAACTGCTGCCAATCAAATGGTGAATAAGATACTCTTTAGGGTTCATATGTTTGTAAATCTGACTGTAATGAAGTCAGTGCCTCACCAGCCATGAACCTCACCGCACGTCACTGCGATATATACAGTCGTGGAATTAACACATTATTATGCCTAATTTTGTTGTGATGCCCCGCTGGATGCATTAAACAACATGTAACAAGGTTTTCCAAAATAAATCAACTCAAGTTATGGAAAAAAATGTCAACATGGCACTGCCATATTTATTATTGAAGTCACAAAGTGCATTATTTTTTTTAACATGCCTCAAAACAGCAGCTTGGAATTTGGGACGTGCTCTCCCTGAGAGAGCATGAGGAGGTTGAGGGGGGGGGGGGGGGGGGGGGGTAAGGGGTAGCGGGGGGGTGTATATTGTAGCGTCCCGGAAGAGTTAGTGCTGCAAGGGGTTCTGGGTATTTGTTCTGTTGTGTTTATGTTGTGTTACGGTGCGGATGTTCTCCCGAAATGGGTTTGTCATTCTTGTTTGGTGTGGGTTCACAGTGTGGCGCATATTTGTAACAGTGTTAAAGTTGTTTATACAGCCACCCTCAGTGTGACCTGTATGGCTGTTGACCAAGTAGGAGTTGCATTCACTTGTGTGTGTGAAAAGCCGTAGATATTATGTGACTGGGCCGGCACGCAAAGGCAGTGCCTTTAAGGTTTATTGGCGCTCTGTACTTCTACCTACGTCCGTGTACACCGCGGCGTTTTAAAAAGTCATACATTTTACTTTTTGAAACCGATACCGATAATTTTGAAACCGATACCGATAATTTCCGATATTACATTTTAAAGCATTTATCGGCCGATAATATCGGCAGTCCGATATTATCGGACATCCCGAGGCAAAACACAAGAGGGAAACACAAAGGACTTAAAAGGCATTAAAAAGAGCACAGAGCTGATGCAACCAGCGGCGCCCGTTGTACATACAGCTACTGATGCGCACATTTTTCTTCCGAGCGATGCAGCAGGAACTCCGGAGACAAAGGTGCAGGTAGGAATATGATTTATTCCTATAAATCATTCAACAAAATACAAAAACCAACAAAACAAGCGTGGCTGGTCTCAGACGATCATGGAGGTGCACCTGCTGGATGTGGAGGTCCTGGGCTGGTGTGGTTACACGTGGTCTGCGGTTGTGAGGCCGGTTGGATGTACTGCCAAATTCTCCAAAACGCCTCTGGAGGCAGCTTATGGTAGAGAAATGAAGCGCTCTGGTGGACATTCCTGCAGTCAGCATGCCGACTGCACGCTCCCGCAAAACCTGCGACATCTGTGGCGTTGTGCTGTGTGATAAAACTCCACATTTCAGATTGGCACACCTGTGCAATAATCACGCTGTTTAATCAGCGTCTTGATATGCCTCACCTGTGCGGTGGGATGGAATATCTTGGCAAAGAAGAAATGCTCACTAACACAGATTTAGACACATTTGTGAACAATATTTGAGAGGAATAGGTATTTTGTGTATATAGTAAAAGTTTGAGTTCAACTCATTAAAAATTGGAAGAAAAACAAAAGTTTAGCGTTTATATTTTTGTTCAGATGTTAAATTGTATTTAATTGAACTGTCAAGCTGAATTAAATCTAGATCTGACACAGATGTTGAATGTCTATACCTCTATCAAACTGTATCCATCATAAACAACATTTGTTACATTCAGACCTTTTATCAACATACTAGATTGAATCTAGATCTGATCCAGAAGTTGGACTTGCCAGCATTTTAAATGGGAACTCCACTTTATAGGGAATTCTGCCTATTGTTCACAATCCTATAGCACGGGAAGCTAACGGAATAGCTCACAAGGAAAACAAAGCATATGCACAAGATAACGCAAAAGGCAAAGCTTAGGAATCCAGAGTAACACACGTAACCGTTGCATGAGAGCAAACAAAAACACCAGACTGAGTGAGGCTCAAAGGCAGGACTAAATAGTTCTCTGATTAGTGCCCAGGAACAGGTGAGCGTCCCGAACACTAATCAGGGGCAGGTGAACACAATGAATAACCATAGCAACCAAGGAGACACAAAACAGGGGTGCTAAAACAGAACTTAAACAACACGTGAATCAAAACTATGATCTGGGCAACGGATCATGACAGCAAGGGACAAGCGGTTGAAAATGGATGGACGAATGCAATAAAACAATGTGAAATACAGATGAATGATGATTGGATTTGATAAATGAACATATGGTGTCTAAGTTAGTCTACAATTGTTACGTTCAGGGGATGTACTGTCAAACTTAATTGAGTCTAGATCTGATCCAGATGTTGCACTTGCCAACATTTTAAATGTAGCAAAGAAAATGCCATTGAACATCCATCTAATCTGAACAAAATATAAAGGCAACACTTTTTTTTGCTCCCATTTTTCATGAGTATAACTCAGTTATAAAACTTTTATTATACACACAAAATACCTAGTCCTCTAAAATACTGGTCACAAATTTGTCTAAATCTGTGTTAGTGAGCATTTCTTCTTTAATCCATCCTACCTCACAGGTGTGGCATATCAAGATGCTAATTAAACAGCATGATTATTGCACAGGTGTGCCTTAAGCTGCCCACAATAAAAGGCCACCCTGAAATGTGCAGTTTTGCTTCATTGGAGGTGGCTGGTCTCAGACGATCATGGAGGTGCACATGCTGGATGTGGAGGTCCTGGGCTGGTGTGGTTAGACGTGGTCTGCGGTTGTGAGGCCGGTTGGATGTACTGCCAAATTCTCTAAAGCTCCTTTGGAGACAGAAAAGCAGTCAGTATCTGGTGTGACCACCATTTGACAGTGAAACATATCTCCTTTCCAATAGAGTTGATCAGGTTGTTAATTGTGGCCTGTGGAATGTTGGTCCACTCCTCTTCAGTGGTTGTACCAAGTTGCTGGATATTGGCAGGAAGTGGAACACTCTGTCGTATACGCCGATCCACAGCATCCCAAACATGCCCAATGGGTGACATGTCCGGTGAGTATGCTGACCATGCAAAAACTGGGACGTTTTCAGCTTCCAGGAATTGTGTACATATTCTTGCAACATGGGGCCATGCATTGTAATGCTGCAACATGAGGTGATAGTCTCGGGTGAATGGCACAACAATGGGCCTCAAGATCTCCTCATAGTTTCTCTGTGCATTCCAAATATAACAATAAAATGCACTTGCGTTTGTTGTCCATAACCTACGCCTGCCCATAACACAACCATGGGCGACTCCTTTCACAACGTTGACATCAGCAAAACACTCTCTCACACACAACGCCACACACACTGTCTGCCATCTGCCCATGACAGTGAAAACCAGGATTCATATGTGAAGAGAACACCTCTCCAACGTGCCGGACGCCATCGAATGTGAGCATTTGCCCATTCAAGTCGGTTACGGCGACAAACTGCAGTCAGGTCGAGACCCCGATGAGGACGACAAGCATGCAAATGAGCTTCCCTGAGACGGTTTCTCACAGTTTGTGTAGAAATTGTCTGGTTATGTAAACCAATTGTTGCAGCAGCTGTCTGGGTGGCTGGTCTCAGACGATCATGGAGGTGCACGTGCTAGATGTGGAGGTCCTGGGCTGGTGTGGTTAGATGTGGTCTGCGGTTGTGAGGCCGGTTGGATGTACTGCCGAATTCTCTAAAACTCCTTTGGAGACAGCTTATGGTAGAGAAATGAACACTAATACAGCTCTCTTAGTACCAAAGGCATGGGTAACGTACACATCTGTGAAGGCACCATTAAAGCTGAAAGGTACATACAGGTTTTGGAGCAACATATGTTGCCATCCAAGCAATGTTACCATGGACGCCCCTGCTTATTTCAGCAAGATAATGCCAAGGCACGTGTTACAAAAGCGTGGCTTCATAGTAAAAGAGTGCGGGTACTAGACTGGCCTGCCTCTAGTCCAGACTTGTCTCCCATTGAAAATGCGTGGCGCATTATGAAGCCTAAAATACCCAACGGAGTGGGAAAGAATTTGACCTGAAAAGCTTAAAACATTGGTCTCATCAGTTCCCAAACGTTTACTGAGTGTTGTTACAAGGAAAGACCATGTAACACAGTGGTAAAAGTGCCCCTGTGCTAACTTTTTTGCAATGTGTTGCTGCCATAAAATTTTAAGTAAAATGATTATTTGCAAAAAAAATGAAGTTCCTCAGTTCGAACATTAAATATCTTGTCTTTGCAGTCTGTTCAATTGAATATAGGTTGAAAAGGATTTGCAAATCATTGTATTCTGTTTTTATTTACGAATTACACAACGTGCCAACTTCACTGGTTTTGGGTTTTGTAAGTTGATCCTTTTTCTACCTTCGTTGTCGGGGCATTGATGATGTTATCGTTTCACTGCACTGCAGAGGAGCCTTTTGATGCTAAGCCTAATACGCACTAGTTTGTGGACACCGTCTGCTCCAGATTTTCCGTGAGTGTTTTGCTGGGTTTCAGCAGTTTTGTTACGTTTTGTTTTCTTCAAAGTCTGTCCGGGCAGAGCACTTCTCGTTGCTCTCGCTTAGTGTTAGTTTATCAATAAATACCCCTTTTTACCTCACACTCCTACCTTCTTCATCTGCATCCTCAAAATCACAACAACCTCCTGCGTCTTCCACGGCACATCGTTTATCAACGCTTGATAGAATATCCCAACCATGTGATTTTGCAGACGAGGAATATGAGCTGATTTTTTTGGGCGAATCTAGAGGCAGAGGCTTCGCGGTACCGCCCTGCGTTACAAGAGACATTAATGTGTGGACCAGATGGCAGTCTGGTCCCAATAAGACTCTTGTTGGCCGAGTGCCGAACCTGCGTGTCGTCGACAAAGGCGGAAGCCACTTTCATGGCGCTGTCACAACGCCCAGCCTCCTCTCCTGCTGGAGGCTCAAACACAGCACGCCTCCTCTACTAAGGAGGTGGAATATGGGAACCCCATAGATCACTTTGCCTCCTTATTCACTGCTAGGGCTATTAGCCAGTGTAGCCCAGGCGCTGAAGAACAAGAGGACGCCATGCCACAAGCACGCAAGCTTCCCAGAGCCCACCCACCCTGTTCTTCTTCTCCCCCTCAGGTCGAGGGTCAAGTGCTCCTCCCTCAAACAACGTCTGGTATCCGCTTCCTGGGAGGGGGGCTAAGGCTGGTAGCTGTGCAACTGGGGAGGCACAGCGGCACCCAGCCAGGCTGCTACCTCCTACAAGGGCTATGCTGCCAGCGACTCATCCTGTGGCAGAAATTATCCAGCCAGTGAGTGACCCTAAGGAGATTTCTATGACCAAGCGGCTTGAAAGGATTTTGGCACTGATGGCCACAGCGTCGCTGCCGCATTCTGTCCTAGAGTCGGCTCTAGTGACACCGCCGCCTCCTGTCCTGGAGTCGCCTCCGCCGCACCATCCTGTCCTCCTTCCGCCTGCTGCTCCAGCTCTGCAGACGCCGACGTAGCAGCCGCCATCGGCTGCTCCTGCTCTGCAGACACCGACGGTGCAGCCGCCACCTGCTGCTCCAGCTCTGCAGACACCGACGTTCCAACCGCCATCTGGTGCTCATGCTCTGCAGACACCGACGTTGCAACCGCCATCTGCTACTCCTGCTGCGCAGCCCCAACGGTGCAGCCGCTATCATTGTCTTCAGCGGGTCCTTCCACGACGCCGCCGCCATCTTTGTCTTCAGCGGGTCCTTCCACAACGCCGCCGCCATCTTCGTCTTCAGCGGGTCCTTCCACGACTATACAGCCATCTAAGTCCTCAGCGGGTCCTTCCATGACACCGCCGCTATCTTTGTCTTCAGCGGGTCCTTCCACGACGCCGCCGCCATCTTCGTCTTCAACGGGTCCTCCCACGACACCATCACAAAGAAGGCGATGCTGGCAGAGAAACCCTCATAAATGGCAATCAGGTACAGGTGAGCCTCCCAATTGCCATCCAGAAAGAGGTAAGGAGAAGCAGTGGAAAAGACACTGCAAGACAAACCCAAAACAGGAAGTGGAACAAACATAGGAGCACTGAACAGGAAGAAACACCAAACACAAGAAAATAAAACCAAAACAGTAATGATGGATCATGACAGGACGTTTCCCTCATAAAACGGATCCCAGACGTCATAAGTCCAATACCAAGGGCGGGAGAAGGGCGGACTTGGTGGAAGGTGAAACTAAATTGAATCTGTTGTACTTGCCAGCAATTCAACATGCTCAGATGATCATATCTGGATCAAATCTTAACCAACTTCAACTGAATCTATTGGGTTCATGCAGGGCCGCCTCCAGATCATTTGGCGCCAAAACAAACATAGCTCATGGGAAGAAAGTGTCTTGCAATCATATTCTAAAATTGAAACATGTTCCTTCACGGCAAGGCTCAGGTGAACACAGTATCCCCTCCTCATCTGTAGCAGACTCCATGTGCCTGTCCTGGCTGTAAATATTTTCTGATTGCCTCACATCGCAAACATCCATTATTGCATTTAAATAATGGTTATAAGATAATAATTCAAGTCAAAAGCCGAGCTTATATTAAATACAGTTTTAAGTTTGGGTTACCAACTTTTTCACCGTGCATTTCTGGATTTTATGTTGCTTATTTACTTTATGTTTACTTAAGATGTTCACCCAATTAGGCTTATATTAGTTATTCTATGCGAACTATTCTCGCTGTCCCTGAATAGGAATAACAGCAACGACAACCTGTTGCTGTTAGCCCATCTAAGAAAATTCATGATGTTAAATATGAATTAGATAAATGCACATATGTAGCTCTACTGTGAGCCTGTATTTCCTCCTCCTTCTTCCTTCGCACCGGATAACTTTGATGTCCCCTTTTCATTGTAAAAGATTATCAATCAGATAAAATTGCTCCACTAGCCTTATTCCACCGTGACACGACGTGATGTCGTCCACCACCAGCAGTAGCAGCAGTAGATCAGTCAGGTTCATGGCGCTGGTAGCAGCACGTCATAGCGTTCCAATTAAGAGCCCATTCATTATACCGTATTTTCCGGACTATAAGGCTCACTTAAAATCATTTTTTCCCTCAAAACTCGACAGTGCGCCTTATAACTCGGTGAGCCTAATGTAAGGAATACGTTTGGTAGAGCTTACTCACCTCGAAGCTATTTTATTTGGTATATGGTGTAATGATAAGTGTGACCAGTAGATGGCAGTCAAACATAAGAGATATGTGTAGATTACACTATGATTGCAATATGTCTCAAGTAAACACCAACATTTTAAATGTTCCATTGAAAATATAGAACATTACACACGGCGCTCAAAAATATATCAAAATGTTTTACTACGACTTTGGTAAGCTATGAAGCCGCTCCGCTTGATGTGCTTCAAGGTATGAGTATTATTATGGTGAGCGTATAAGGTAAGACATATTATCTGGCGTTTTGTTTCGCAATATTATGCAAAAGCAACTTTTCTTACCTTCTGGTACTTGCTGATCTGTATTTGGGATCTGCATAAGTCCTGAAAAATTGCCCGTGTCTGCGAGTCGATAAACTTCTTCTTTTTCTCTATCTTCTTGTTATGAGACATTTATCCTCCGCTGTTGCCATTTCTACTATAAAGTAGCGTACAGTTCTTACTTATATCTGTCAGTAAACTCACCATGAAAGCGCTAAAACATACCGGTGTAGTGAGTTTACATTATCCACCCAAGGAACTTTAGTTATTAGAGTTCCGGTCGGACGTTTTTTCACGGGACACATTTCCTGTGTTGTTGTTTCCGGATGAGGAGATGCTGCTCCGTTATTGATTTGAGTAAAGTCTGAATGTCATTAAAACAGTTAGCTCCATCTTTTAGATTTAGACTTAGACTTCCTTTTTATTGTCATTCAAATTGGAACTTTACAGCACAGATAAGAACGAAATTTCGTTACATAAGCTCATGGTAGTGCAGGATAAAAAAGCAATAAGGTGCATATATAAATAACTAAATATATATATAAATAATATATAAATATATATATAAAATAAATAAATATATATAAATAAATAAATAAATTACTGTACATGCGTCCACGTTTATGGATATATGTTATATTGTCTTTTTTATTCCAGCGAGTTAATCCATTTTGGGGGGAGTTGAGGGGATAATTTAATTTAATTTTGATGAATTCAAGAGTCTTACGGCCTGAGGGAAGAAGCTGTTACAGAACCTGGAGGTTCTGCTTCGGAGGCTGCGGAACCTCTTTCTAGAGTCCAGCAGTGAAAACAGTCCTTGGTGGGGGTGGGAGGAGCATACTTGCCAACCATCCCGAATTTTCCGGGAGACTCCCGAAATTCAGCGCCTCTCCCGAAAACCTCCCGGGACAAATATTCTCCCGAAAATCTTCCGATTTTCAGCCGGAGCTAGCGGCCACGCCCCCTCCAGCTCCATGCGGACCTGAGTGAGGACAGCCTTTTCTTTATGACGGGAGGACAACAGGGTAACAAGAACTAAATCATCCAGACTAGAGATACATTATATTATTATGTTTATCTTACCTAAAAATAAATATATTTATTAATTTAAAAAAATAAAAATAAAAATACATTTTTACTATATTTTGCTAAAAACATCAAAATTAATTGTTTTTTTATTTGTATTTTTTCTGACTCCTTATTACATCAAGCCATATAATTATACATTAAAATAAACATATTTAAAATCATTAATTTTAAATGATCATAATAATTCATTTAAAATTACCATATTTAATTATTAAAATAATTGCTTGTTTATCAACAACTTTAGCATTATATTCATTACATTTTGAAGCTCTCAGAAGCCAAGTTATGTTATATTCCTTAAGATTTATTTATGCAAGTTTGAAGTATCAATCATCTAAACACAGTTTTGTTTGCATATTTTCAGGATATATATATATATATATATATATATATATATATATATATATGTATACGTATATGTATGACTTGGTGAATTCTAGCTGTCAATATACTCCTCCACTCTTAACCACGCCCCCACCCTCAACCACGCCCCTGTCCCCCCCCGACCACGCCCCCCCCCCTCCCACCTCCCGAAATCGGAGGTCTCAAGGTTGGCAAGTATGGGTAGGAGTCTTTGCAGATTTTCTGAGCCCTGGTCAGGCAGCGGCTTTTTGCGATCTCCTGGATAGGAGGAAGAGAAGTCCTGATGATGTACACCACAAAGAAGTGTTTTCAATTTAGAAAAAAATAATATTAATATGACTCCTTTAATGCGCCCTATAATCCGGTGCGCCTTACATATGAAAAAAGATCAAAAATAGACCATTCATCGGCAGTGCGCTTTATAATCCGGTGCGCCCAATGGTCCGTAAAATACGGTACTCACATTTTTATTGCCCTATTTTTATTATTATCATTTATTTTCACATTCTACAATTTGGCTGCCAATTTGAAAGCCCGTCGGCTTTCCCGACAGGCGAACCCTGAACACAACAAACTGCATTGAATCTGGATCTGACCCAGTGGTTCAAGCATGATAAAACCCGATTTAAAATGGTCACATTTGTTCTATTCTGTGCTCAAATCTTGCTGGATGATGTTTTGATCCCTTGTGGCTTCAATACAGAGTGTTTTTTCCGCGTGAGAGTTAAGGTTACAGTACTTGAGGTCACCTTTTAGTATTTACCAGGCAGAGATGCCTTGAGCAGTAATAATAACAGAAAGAAAAACAACAACGTGGACAAACGGCCTTGCAGAGCCATGAATGGCTTCAGAACACGTCGAGAACAATTTCTGCAGTTTGAACCCAACTAGTTCAATTATTGAAACAATCTTTTCTTTCCGAAATCCACTTTTTATATATTTACGTACAGTATAATTTGATTTCAAAAAAATCCCAACATCCATTACTTGGGTTGTCTCTCCCTGTAATGAACTTACTCTTCTATAGGCGCCTCTATTTTTGCTGCAAGGTTAACGCCTATTGATTTACCATTCATCTGTTGCTGAGGTCATCGGCGCCATCGCCGCTATGAAGATCATCTCCAGCACGTGTGGCCAGCTGAAGGAGGAATGGGAAGATGAAAAGGAGGAGAGGGAAGGAAATGAAAGTATGCCAGACATGAGGGAGACAAAAGGGGGGAAAGCGGCAGATGATAGAAATGAAAAACGTGATTTAAGGCAAAGTCATGGAAGAATAATCCAAAGTGACTGGAAAGGAGAGAAAGTTTAGATTTATCACTAAAATAGAAAAAAAAAAGGTGTTTTTTTCCCCTTGCTTTGCTTTTAATTAGAACCTTCATTAAGATCCCTAGGAGCAATTAGCGAGCTCGTTAGCTTTAGTAATCACATAATCAGCGCACGGACCAGATATCACACGCGGAATTTCAACGAGAGCGCTGACAAACAAATTAGCCGCAAGGTCATCGCCGTCAAAGACTGAACATCTTGGACCGCTTGGAACGCATTCCATGCAAGCTTTTATATCCACCCTTTGATGCCAGTTCGTTTACGATGTGTCAGAAAGGCAGCCGATCTTCATAAGAGAAGATGATCAAATACATTCAAATGTCTGCGTGTAATTACCCATGAGAGGCTGGCATGCGCGGAGGAAGTAGTTGTGAGCAGAATCCAGATCACACCTGGATCGGATTCAGGTGTCGACCTCGGAAGCAGTTCTAATTTAGCGTGGCAAATCCCATTCAACATGTTGTCAAATTATATCCAGATAGGACAGGTCATGTTGTGCCAAACTAATTTAAGATTCAATTATCATTAAATGAAATTAAATCCAAACTGTGGCACGCCAAAGAATCACTTGATTAAAGTACAGTGTTTTATTTTGCTATACTCAAACACAGTGCTACCGTTCAAACTGTGTGTAATGTAACAGTGGCCAAAATATTAAACATACTTCTTAAATAAAACCTCTGCCTTGTTTTTGATGAATACTTAGGCCTTCTCTGCTACTGTATTTTAATGTTGGTCATTATGGTGGTACGTGGAGAGCCACAATTTTTCCTGAGGTGGTACTTGGTAAAAAAATCAAAGTGTGCAAACCACTGATCTAGATATTTGACATGCAACGTGACTAATTACGTCATCAAATCTTATCCAGTGAATGCTGGGTCTGTGGTTGTAATGTTAAACCAAGTTTAATCTGAAGCTGATTTAGATGTTACTTTTGGAATTTAGCATGGAAAATCACATTTAACATGTGAACACATTAATTTGCCTTTCAAATCGTATCCAATTTTAGCTAAACATATTGCATTTACTCATGACACCAGTTGCATTGCCCAACTAAATTGAATCTGGAGATAATCGAAATGTTTTATATTGAAGTTCGGCATGAAAAAAATATATGCCATGCATAAACACTGATTACTAGAGATGTCCGATAATGGCTTTTTTGCCGATATTCCGATATTGTCCAACTCTTAATTACCGATTCCAATATCAACTGATACCGATATATACAGTCGTAGAGTTAACACATTATTATGCCTAATTTTGTGGTGATGCCCCGCTGGATGCATTAAACAACGTAACAAGGTTTTCCAAAATAAATCAACTGAAGTTATGGAAAAAAAATGCCAACATGGCACTGCCATATTTATTATTGAAGTCACAAAGTGCATTATTTTTTTTAATATGCCTCAAAACAGCAGCTTGGAATTTGGGACATGCTCTCCCTGAGAGAGCATGAGGAGGTTGAGGTGGGCGGAGTTGGGGGTAGCAGGGGGTGTATATTGTAGCATCCTGGAAGAGTTAGTGCTGCAAGGGGTTCTGGGTATTTGGTCTGTTGTGTTTATGTTGTGTTACGGTGCGGATGTTCTCCCGAAATATGTTTGTCATTCTTGTTTGGTGTGGGTTCACAGTGTGGCGCATATTTGTAACAGTGTTAAAGTTGTTTATACGGCCAGCCTCAGTGTGACCTGTATGGCTTTTGACCAGTATGCATGCATTCACTTGTGTGTGTGAAAAGCCGTAGATAATATGTGACTGGGCCAGCACGCAAAGGAATTGCCTTTAAGGTTTATTGGCGCTCTGAACTTCTCCCTACGTCCGCGTACACAGCGGCGTTTTAAAAAGTCATAAATTTTACTTTTTGAAACCGATACCGATAATTTTGAAACCGATACCGATAATTTCCGATATTACATTTTAAAGCATTTATCGGCCGATAATTTCCACAGTCCGATATCGGACATCCCTACTGATTACCTTGTCAAATCGTATACAACGTGAACTATATGTATTGGGTTCATTCATTGCATTACCAAATCAAATTAAATCGGGATCTGATCTAGATGTTTGTAAAAAAAAAAAATTATTGTAGCATCGAAAAATACAATTTAACATGCACACAGTGGTATGGGTACCTATCACATTAGTACCGATACAGTACCAATTCCCATTACCTGGAATTAATAACAGTACTCAAAACGGCTCCACGCAGGCAGGCCGGCCAGCCACAAGACCCCCAGGACCGGGCCCACAGCGCTGCCGGGCAGGTCAGCAGCGGACCGTAGACAAAGCATGGGAAAAGCAGGAGACAACCAGCCCCCAAGCCAGCAAGAGACCACACCCCACGCAGGCAGATTCCTGCCTCGAGGGGCCAGGAGACTCCCTGCAGCAGGACTGCCCAGCAAAGGGCCAAATAAATAAAAAATAAAAAATAATTTAAATCATTGTCCCGAATGCAGCTGAGATAGACTCCCCAAAAGGGACAAGCGATAGAAAATGGATGGATGGGATGGGTTTGAAATCAAATTTCCGGGCCTTATGCAGACCCCAAATACACAAAAACAGGTAAGAAAAGTTGGTTTTGCATAATAGGTCCTCTTTAATAATGAGCTTATCACAATAACTGTCAGAAAAATTGTATGTAAATTATCAAAAAACTTTCCGTTCGCTGAGTTCCCAATGAACAGACAAGAGGCTGTCTTTGTTGCACCAAGCAAAGGCTTGGAAAATTCCATTGTGTACGATGGGAGGAGACGGGAGGGGGTTATCTATTGTCATCGAAGACCTGCCCAGGCTGAAGCTAGGACCAGCCCAAGCCCGAGGAATCTTTTTCTTTGGTGTTAATGTGACCGAAAAAAATGACTGTTTATATACTCCCCATTCCTTTGGAAGCAGATGTTGTGTAAAAAGGGTGTGTCCAAATAAAGGAGGAGACGTAAACCTTTTTCGTCAGAGCGTGCTAAGACACTGTAAGAGGTTACAGGTCGACGGCGTCTCTCCTCAATTGAGTCCAAATTTAATTCTGTCTCTGTTAGATTGTTTGCTTCTTGTCTTGTTTAATTGATGTCATCAGTGTTTGAACCGGACAATAACTATGCTGTCCATTTCTTATATCTTGATTTATTATACTTTTGTGTCTCATTTGCAGGTATTATATAGTAGACTTTGCATGCAGTTGCAATTATAAAATGCTAGATGGCTGTAGTTTGTTGCCATAGTCAGGAAATAGTCTTTGCCATTGTTGAACCCTAACAAGTTTGGCATCTTAGTTGCAGTTTTCATTACCAAATTGTAAAATCGCGAATCAGTAGCATGTGAATGGCAAATCCAATGTTACTTAGCATCGAGCTAGTGCATTTTGAAAAGTGGAGCCTCACGGTACTTTTGAGCGACTTCCCTTATGCCATACTTGCCAACCCTCCCGGATTTTCCGGGAGACTCCCGAAATTCAGCGCCTCTCCCGAAAACCTCCCGGGACAAATTTTCTCCCGAAAATCTCCCGAAATTCAGGCGAACCTGAGTGACGTGTCGACAGCCTGTTTTCACTTCCGCTTTCCCACAATATAAACAGCGTGCCTGCCCAATCATGTTATAACTGTAGATTGATCGAGGGCGAGTACTTGGTTTCTTATGTGGGTTTATTGTTAGGCAGTTTCATTAACGTCCTCCCAGCGCGATAACAACACACAACAACAGCAGTCGCGTTTTCATCTACCGTGAAGCAGTTCGTCTGCCGTAAGCAGCAATGTTGTGACACTCTTAAACAGGACAATACTGCCATCTAGTGTACATGCATATGTGACAATAACATGTAGGGCTTTTAGAGAGTGCAGTGCACAACTGCGCACACAACAAGGAGACGAAGCAGAATGCATCATCAGAGAGGGTGTTCAGCATGGTTAGAAAAATAGTGACAGAGAATAGAACAAGGATGGACAATTCAACCCTTAACTCAACAATGAGTAGATGAGTGTTATGTGTGTGTATATGTGTAAATAAATGAACACTGAAATTCAAGTATTTCTCTTATTTTTATATATATAATAAAATTAAAATAAATAAATAAAAAAATTAAAATAAAATAAAAAATAAAATATATATATATATACAGCTAGAATTCACTGAAAGTCAAGTATTTCTTATATATATATATATATAAATATATATATATATATATATGAAATACTTGACTTGGTGAATTCTAGCTGTAAATATACTCCTCCCCTCTTAACCACGCCCCCAACCACGCCCCTCCGACCCCCCCACCTCCCGAAATCGGAGGTCTCAAGGTTGGCAAGTATGCCTTATGCTTAGTCGGCATCGAAAATTGCAACATTACCGAGAGGAAGTGCGAGAGATGAGGGGGATAATAACTTCAGCACAAAAAGATTGAACAAGTCAGATTGTTGGTGCATAATAAGAATTGATCTGGCGAGCAGGGAAGAGAAGTCTCATACTTTTGCTCTGGCGTGTGCCCTCACACACACACACACACACACACACACACACACACACACACACACACACACACACACACACACACACACACACACACACACACACACACACACACACACACACACACACACACACACACACACACACACACACACACACACACACACACACACACACACACGACAACAATGCTGTTGTCAACTTTAGCACAAAGAAGGAAATTCAATCCGAATGCAGAAGCATCAGCCTTGTGATGTGTGTTCTGTATGAGGAACACTGTGGTTAGATGCATGCATTCACACGACTCCCTTTTAGAAACACACTAACCCGCAGAGCTAGCTAGCCCCTCTAACGTCCATGATAAAATAAATATATTTGGATTTACTATCGAGCCTTTTCTATGTTGCTTATACCATGCAGGATCACATATCTCACACTGAATATGGGCCATTTTGGTGGTGGGACGGGGCGTGGTTGGGGGCGTGGCTAAATGGGAATATATTTCGTATATTTACAGCTAGAATTCACCAAGTCAAGTATTTCATATGTATATATATATATATATATATATATAAGAAATACTTGACGTTCAGTGAATTCTAGCTATATATATATATATATATATATATATATATATACATACATATATACGTATATATATATATATATATTTATTTTATTATATATATATATATATTTTATTATATATATATAAAATAAATACTTGAATTTCAGTGTTCATTTATTTACACATATACACACACATAACACTCATCTACTCATTGTTGCGTTAAGGGTTGAATTGTCCATCCTTGTTCTATTCTCTGTCACTATTTTTCGAACCATGCTGAACACCCTCTCTGATGATGCATTGATGTGTGGCACGCACAAAAGTGCTTTCATCAAATGCACTAGATGGCAGTATTGTCCTGTTTAAGAGTGTCACAACATTGCTGTTTACGGCAGACGAACTGCTTTACGGTATACACAAACGTGACTGCTGTTGTTGTGTGTTGTTGCCGCGCTGGGAGGACGTTAATGAAACTGCCTAACAATAAACCCACATAAAAAACCAAGAACTCGCCCTCCATCATTCTACAGTTATAACGTGATTGGGCAGGTATGTTGTTTATATTGTGGGTTTATATTGTCCTCATGGACCTGAGTCCGCCTGAATTTCGGGAGAAAATTTGTCCCGGGAGGTTTTCGGGAGAGGCGCTGAATTTCGGGAGTTTCCCGGAAAATCCGGGAGGGTTGGCAAGTATGTATTAGACACAGGGAGAGATCAGAAATTATAAGAAAAAGTGACTACATTTGATTGTTTACATTTGCTTATTTACAATCCGAAGAGGTATGATGAGGAAGGGAGGGTGTTAGTTTAGGGTTGAAGTTGCCTGGAGGTGTTCTTATAGTGCGGTTTGCTGTTTGTATGGAGGAAACAGTTCTTGGTGGGGGTAGGAGGAGTCTCTGCAGATTTTCCAAGCCCTGGTCAGGCAGTGGCTTTTTTGAGATTTCCTGGATAGGAGGAAGAGGAGTCCTGATGATCTTTTCCGCCGTCGTCACGTCCGCTCTTCCTCCATACAAACAGCGTGCCGGCCCAGTCACATAATATATGCGGCTTTTACACACACATCAGCGAATGCAAGGCATACTTGATCAACGGCCATACAGGTCACACTGACGGTGGCCGTGTAAACAACTTTAACACTGTTACAAATATGCGCCACACTGTGAACCCTCACCAAACAAGAATGACAAACACATTTCGGGAGAACATCCGCACCGTAACACAACAGAACAAATACCCAGAACCCCTTGGAGCACTAACTCTTCCGGGACGCTACAATATACACCCCTTCATAATGATTAATGTGTTAATTCCACGACGGTATATATCGGTATCGGTTGATATCGGAATCGGTAATTAAGAGATGGACAATATCGGAATATCGGCAAAAAAGCCATTATCGGACATCTCTACTCTTGAACACATCATAATAATCCCCTCAATTCCCCCCAATATAAAAGACAGTATAACAAACATCCATAAACGTGGATGCATATGCAAAAGTGCAATATATTTATCTGTACAGTAATCTATTTATTTATATCTGCACCGTACTGCTCTTTTATCCTGCACTACCACGAGCTAATGCAACAAAATGTCGTTCCTATCTGTACTGTAAAGTTCAAATTTGAATGACAATAAAAGGAAGTCTAAGTCTAAATGTTGTCCTTTTTAGTCAACTCAAAATCTGATAAAAAAAAAATCTGACGATGTTGATTGGCTCATCTCAGGTAACTTTTTCACTTCATTTGAGTAACAACACAGTATAAGTAACAGGAAGGGGTTTTAACGAAAAATGTGCAAACACTTGAAATATAGCCTGATTGCATTAAGGATTTTTTTCCACTTGGCATTCATGCTAATAGCGTATTAACACTAAGCACATTGCAGCGATTCCTCGATTCACATCGATTACACGTTCCGGAAGTGACATTGTTAGCCATACCCATAGGAAACAATGCAAATCCAAATCCAAAGCCCAGAACCAGTGAAGTTGGCACTAATACACAACCCATACCATCACAGATGCTGGCTTTAGAACTTTGCACCTATAACAATCCGAATGGTTCTTCTCCTTAGCACCCACCTTTTCCCACCTTTTACAGGGCGCCGTTATGTCTCCCTGTACAATGTATGTCTGCTCTTGATTGTGCTGAAAATGACATTTCGTTATACTTGTCCAATGACAACAAAACTCTTCTTCTCTTCTTGATAAGGTTTGATGTGTTTGTTTACAATAAACTCAGGGGAAGTTTACAACACGAGGAGAAAATGTGCACTTGACTTGCTCACCCTAACCCATCTACAGCACAGTACGGGTAATCGCGCCTTTATTTTTAAATAAATGATCCAAGCTATTTTTTTTGTTATCGGATTTATCAGTATGACATCATAATTCCTCATATGAACACTATAATTATCCATCTGGTATTTATAGTGCACCCCAAATAAAAATGTATAATCTGACCCGAAGATGTCATTGTGGCTTGTTCAGCCCTTTGAGACGTTTGTGTTTAAGGGCTATATAAGTAAACGTCGATTGATCGATTGATTGATTGATAAAAATGCTGTATCGCAGTCTGTCTTTTCGCATTGTATAGGTTTTGAAACTAAAAAGTATTAAAATGGCCTCCGCTTCCTTAGATATTTTCCAGTGGTGTTCGGGTCTGTGGGACCCGTTTTCATTTTTTATTAAAAGAAAAATGATACAATGAATTAATTTTTCAAACTGAGACTCACTGACTTTGGCTCATTTTCTGTGAAGAACATATATCAGAATACATATTTAATGATCACACACACCATACACCCCCCCTACACATTTCTATTACATATAAGATGTCCGGGACCACTGGACCCAGGGCTAATAGAAGTGTGGAAATTGATGTTCTGTGTATCAGACACACACACACACACACACACACACACACACACACACACACACACACACACAC
This sequence comes from Nerophis lumbriciformis, assembly GCF_033978685.3. NCBI lineage: Eukaryota > Metazoa > Chordata > Actinopteri > Syngnathiformes > Syngnathidae > Nerophis > Nerophis lumbriciformis. Next base: position 35,136,813 of record NC_084558.2, on the reverse strand, counting down.
ACACACACACACACACACACAGCAGGCCTAGACAGGAGGAGGACAGAGAGTATGTACACAGAACATCAGAGGGTCAAATGTGCGAGAAAATGAGAGCAGACAGTGTTGACAAACAATGTTGCAACCTTGTGTGGGAACCGCAGGTGCAGAAACACAAAAGAAGAATCCCTGTGGGATGCAGAAACTGGCAGAGAAATTTTCTGTGCAACGTTCATATTGTTGTTACTCAGCCAGCGTTTGTGGGTCTGATGGACCCGTTGCATTTTGTGGCTTTTAATGCCTCACAATCAAACACTTTTATGTTAAAATACTGAACAGATGTTTGTTGGGAAAAGGTAAACATCTGTTCAGTATTTTAACATAAAAGTGTTTGATTGTGAAGCATTAAAAGCCACAAAATGCAACGAGTCCATCCGACCCACAAACACTGGCTGAGTAACAACAATATGAACATTACACAAGGGTTAAGGCAACAGGACTGAGTGAAAACACAGGGCCACGATTAGTGTGAATTTCAGTATTTTTTTTAAAAATTTGTTTATTTTAAGAAAATAAACTTCAGATACAAATATGTAATATTAAAAGAAACATTTTTGACTATATAATAACTATATTTCATGGTGAAGTCTCGATTTACGAAGCGGGGACAGACAACACATGCTATTTTTCCAGTTTAGATGAGTAGTTCTTAACCTGGGTTCGATCGAACCTTAGGGGTTCGGTGAGTCGGCCACAGGGGTTCGGTGGAGCCTCCGCCACGGAGGTAAAGACACATTTGACTTATCGTGTAAATAAAAACTTCTCCCTATCGGCGTATTATGGATACCCCCAAACAATGTTCCCTCTAATTTTCCATCTGATTCGCAGGTTGTTTGATTGATCGATTGAAACTTTTACAAAGATTACAAAGGACACAGTACAGTACATATTCCGTACAATTGACCACTAAATGGCAACACCCCGATACGTTTTTCAACTTGTTTAAG